>NC_084743.1:62130064-62165064 GCF_033978785.1 Entelurus aequoreus | reverse complement strand
ATATATATATATATATATATATATATATATATATATATATATATATATATATATATATATATATATATATATATATATATATATATATATATATATATATATATATATATATATATATATATATATATATATATATATATATATATATATATATATATATATATATATATATATATATATATATATATAATATATATATATATATATATATATAAATATATATATATATATATATATAAATATATATATATATATATATATTATATATATATATATATATATATATATATATATATATATATATATATATATATATATATATATATATATATATATATATATATATATATATATATATATATATATATATATATATATATATATATATATATATATATATATATATATATATATATATATATATATATATATATATATATATATATATATATATATATATATATATATATATTAGGGCTGTGAATCTTTGGATGTCCAACGATTCGATTCAATATCGATTCTTGGGGTCACGATTCGATTCAAAATCGATTTATATATATATATATATATATATATATATATATATATATATATATATATATATATATATATATATATATATATATATATATATATATATATTTATTTTTTATTTTTTATTTTTTTTTATTTTTTTTATTTTTATACAGCCTATACATATATATGTGTATATTAATATAATGAATATATGATGGATAATTAATATCATTGGATATTAAGAATATGTGATAGTTCGACTCCTACCTTGTTTACTTCCGTGACGATCTCCTTAAAGTTTTGTAATCAACCAGGTACATCAAGCAGCTAAAATGTGCCAAACAGCAGTTGGCCTTACAATACGGTGTGCCCTACGGTCCGAAAAATACGGTTCATCTCCATATGTTTCACACATCATAGTCATGAAATGTGTTCCACTGTAGATTTCAGTACTCACCAGTAGCCTGAAGGATCCTACAAGCCTGGCCATTAAAACACGACCACTAAGTGGAAATACCTATAGTCTCATCCTGGGTAATTCCTCTAAGTTAGAACTGGGCTTCATTATGCTGAAACCACAGGCGTTAAAAAAGTTGATCTGCCAAAACTTGGTCAACTTGACATTCACAGCTTTGGACATCAAGCCCTGTTGTGAGCATTCTGTGTTGTTAAAGTTATGCGATCTATCTTCTTCTATGTCAAAGATGAAGTGCGTCCTTGAGTCAGCAGAGTCCACTTAGCATTGCCTGGACAGCTGCTGATAGCAGTCTTGTTAGCATTAAGTGGCACACTGATTCCATAAAGTACTGTTACGTCCCGCTGTTGTCTTATTATTTGGCTCACGTCAAGGGCCCACCAGTGTGGAGATGTGTTATTGATGAGGCAGGGGTCGAAGATGAAGGGCATCAAGAATCTGTTCTGCCATAAGTAGGTCAACTTGATGGTGGTGGTGAAGATAGTACTGAGTTATTGTTATTGTGACTCTTATTTGAGTCCCGCATGGTGACTATAATAATTGAAAATAAGACATATACTGCACTATATATGACATATATATGATTTAATTTACCACTTAATTTAAGCCCAAAATATATAGAATGTGTTAAAAAAAAATTTTTAAATACATGTGATGCTTTGAAGCCGCAATTTTTGATGCGTGATGGAGCAAGGGATAACTGTAATTAGGCTGAAATGAGTATTTCCAGTGGGTTTAAAGGGGAACTGCACTGTTTTTTGAATTGTGCCTATCTTTCACAATCATTATGAGAGACAAAAACACACATCTTTTTATTTTTTATTTTATTTTAGGTGGCGTCTTGTCCAGGGTGTACCCCGCCTAGCGCCCAAATGCAGCTGAGATAGGCTCCAGCACCCCCCGCCACCCAGAAAGGGACAAACGGTAGGAAATGGATGGATGGATGGATTTTAAAGATGATAAAAAACGTTTGAAAGATGTGGCTAATGGGAGTCACCGATGTAGCCTTCAAAGTCCTCTAAAACAACTTTAAAACCCTCCATCAAAATTTTTATATACACACTGCAAATCTGTATATAATGTAGTAACAGAAATGTTTATAACAATATGTAAAATGGACAATATTTACCGTATTTTGGTCATTTGAATCATTGCCAGACTAATTCCTCGACGCATTTATTTCCGTTTCCATAGCAGCGCACTTTCGACTTCTGGCAACAAATGTGTGTTCCTACTTCCGGATACAAAGGTGTGTGTGTCTTCTAATCATGGCAGATATGGTAACAGATAAAAAAGACGACTATTTTTGCACAAATGAGGATTCACAACCCTATGTTTTCGAACCTGAATATACAGAGGATGGACTACTGCTTCTAGAAGCGAGCACGAAGGAAGAGTGAGACGTTGGAGCAGACGGAAGCCGAGAGAGTGAGGTGAAAGTGACTCGAAGACGCAAAATGTGGAATTTGAAGTCATGCTGTTTTGACATAAATGGAGTGCTTACCCCAAAAACATCCCCGGCCAGCTCGACCAAAAGCACAACTGTCTATCGAGTGAGTCACACTTTATATTGATCATGATACACGCAGCACGTCATGCGTGTTATTACAACTACAGTACATACGCTGTCAAACTAGCTGTGTACAAACAAAACATGAAGTGTGGGCTAATACTTTACAGATACTGTAATATGATTGTTCATGTTTTTCAGCCAGTACACATTGGTGTCCTATCGCAATGTGTTGTGCATTACAAACTCAAACACTTTTCGAGTTGACGTAGAAACTAGCTTATGGCCGTAGTTAGCTTTTTACGGCTAATACCGAAGCACGGCGATGTGTAAATACGGTCGAAAAAGTATTCCTCAGTGTTCGCTCTAACAATAACAATGTCGCTACAGTTTGGTTATTACACAGGTTAATGAAGTTTTGTTGACAGTTTTTGAAAGCATTTTTAAAGTGATTTAGAGATAGAATTGATTGCTCCCGTTAGCTGCATTGCTAGCCACCTAGCGCGAGCCGATTTTTATATGTTCGAATGCAAAAAAAATCTAAAAACTTTTGTCTTCTTGTCTCTCATAACGATTGTGAACAATAGGCAAAATTCAAAAAAAAAGTGCAGTTCCCCTTTAAGGGAAGAGAGACTGAGGTGAAAGTGACTCGAAGACGCAAATGTGGAATTTGAAGCCATGCTGTTTTGACATAAATGGAGTGCTTACCCCAAAAACATCCCCGGCCAGCTCGACCAAAAGCACAACTGTCTATCGAGTGAGTCACACTTTATATTGATCATGATACACGCAGCACATCATGCGTGTTAGTACAACTACAGTACATACGCTGTCAAGCTAGCTGTGTACAAACAAAACATGACATGTGGGCTAATACTTTACAGATACTGTAATATGATTGTTCATGTTTTTCAGTCAGTACAGATTGGTGTTCCATCGCAGTGTTGTGCAATACAAACTCAAACACATTTCGTTTTGACGTAGAAGCAAGCTTATCTCTTTCCGTAGTTAGCTTTTTACGGCTAATACCATTGCACGTTGATGTGTTAGACTTAGACAAACTTTATTGATCCACAAGAGACATTTATCAACACAGTAACTCAGTTACTACACCAGCAAAAAAAAGAGTTCCTCAATGTCGCTACAGCTTGGTTATTATACAGGTTACGGAACGTAAATAAAGTTGTGGAAGTCGCTTCCTAGCGGTCCCACTGACAGACACTTCGCAGGAGCCAGGCGTGCGAAGTTGAACAAAGTTTTTAATGTGCATAGATTTTTCCCCAAGTCTTTCTCCCGCAGAAGTCACGTCCGTATCCTCTCTCCCCTCCTGCTCCCGGCCGCTTACTGTTAAAGACAACAGATGATTAGATTAACACGTACCACCTGTGAAATCGAATCACCTGCCAGCTGTGTCTCGCCGTCAGCACTGCCATGCCCCCGTCTGATGGTGCTCTGTCCTCAGCACCATGGACAGAGGCGGGGACCTTTGCTCCTGCAGGCAGCGCTGGCCCCATCTCCCTCCACAAAAGTATTGACGGTTTTTAATGCATTGTTGTGATTTAGAGGTAGAATTGATTGCTCTCATTAGCTGCATTGCTAGCCTCTTAGAAGGAGACGATTTTTTCTTCTTGTCTCTCATAATGATTGTGAACGATAGGCAAAATTCCCCCAAAAAGTGCAGTTCCCCTTTAAGGGGGACTTATTATGCAAAACACACTTTTCTTACTTATTGGTACATATTTTTGTGTATTTAGGATCTGCATAAGTTCTGAAAATCTGAAATCACAACAATATTGGCATCCTTCATACTTCCTCCAAACGAGCCGTTTGGAATTTCCCTAATTTGTGAGTTTTTTTCCAAGTGTGACGCCAGCGGATCTCTCCATAGATTCACCCGAAGAGGCTTTGCACGAGTCCGCCATTGTTATCAATAAGCTCCTTCCTAGTCTCTATCCTCTTGTTGTCTGGCTCGTACATGCGCACGCACCCTCCCTGTTGCCATTTCTCATCCAAAGTTGCGTATAGTTCGATCTTAAATCTGTCAGTAGAGAAGTCGACTCCATACGGAAGCGCTAAAAAGTACAACATGGCTGACGGGGAACAGACGCGGTCGAAGTGAAGGCACGTAAATAAGACCGCCCTGGAGAGACGGTCAGAAAGCGGCTTAAAGATGGTCTGTAAAACATCATCTATGCAAAAAATGGAGCAAAGAACCACCATTACATGTTATAAGGACCAGTGTTTTTCAACCTTTTTTGAGCCAAGGCGCATTTTTTTCATTGAAAAAATCCGCAGGCACACCACCAGCAGAAATCATTAAAAAATGAAACTCAGTAGACAATAAAAAGTCGTTGTCGCAATTGTTGGATATGAATTTAAACCATAATCAACCATGCATCACTATAGCTCTTGTCTCAAAGTAGGTGTACTGTCACAACCTGTCCCCAACGTTCCCTCTAAGGTGCGCACCTGCGCAATTACGCACTGCTCACGCGTCCTCTGCGCACAGCCAATCTATGCCGCGCAAAAAATCAAATCCCACTCTAAACGAAATAAACAAATCGTTTGTTTTGTATGATTTTGCAACGCAACTGTGAGTAACAGGTGAGGAAAGGCGGCCACAACAG
Organism: Entelurus aequoreus; assembly: GCF_033978785.1. Lineage (NCBI taxonomy): Eukaryota > Metazoa > Chordata > Actinopteri > Syngnathiformes > Syngnathidae > Entelurus > Entelurus aequoreus. Next base: position 62,159,936 of record NC_084743.1, on the reverse strand, counting down.
ATAAAACAATGTTTTTCAACACTTAAATTATTGTAACGTCTGTGGAGAGTGGAGACACTTAAAGGAGGACAGGAATTCCATCGGTCCCTTTATTTAGCAAAATTGTTTGTCGGCCATAACCACACCAAAACAATGTGTAAAATACTTTTATCTAGCAAAACTGGTCGTTGTCTACCGTACAAACCAAGCCAAAAGCAACTCTTTGTCATCTGTTATATCAACAGCAGCCGCTTGCTCTCTCTCTCACCTGCACCAACACATACACTATGGCAATTAGCCACTGGTGCGTTTATGGCCACACAAAAAGTTGGACAACTAAATTTCTGGTCGTTTTACTATGACTCCTCAATCAGTGTGCTTATTCTTCTGTCATTTGTTAAGAATGTTATCTTTTGGATATTAATCATGAAATTGTGTTACAGGACTACATAATTGCTAATAAAAATATTTATTTTACGGACAGAAAGTTAATAAACACTTCATGTCATGCAACATGTGAATGTTTTAAGGGGAACTAAATGTGATCTCTGAAAGGGGTACACAATCTTTCCAAAGCAGGACCCCACCCAGGCATAAAATACTATAGTGCATAGCTGATTTAAAAAAAAACTATATCTAAGTGGGCCAAATCACATATATTAGAAAATAATCTCTTGAAATTGACTAGTCACTTGATTATAATAATAAGACATTTAAATTGTTATGTCAGGTTTGAGACAAACGTGCTGCTGGTATGACCACAGTGTGCACGTCTGTATTCCACTGAATGCTCAGGGTGTCTGTGCGTTTGCTCACACACATGAAAAATTAGAGGGAACATTGCCTGTCACATCACAATGTGAGTTATTTTGAGTTTTTTGCTGTTTTCCCGTGTGTAGTGTTTTAGTTGCCTGCTTTGTTTTAGCAATCAAGAATATTTAAGTTGTGGATATCTTTTTTTGTGTGGACATTGTTGTACGGATGTACTTTGTGGACGCCGTCTCTGCGCCACACGCTGTAAGTTTTTGCTATCGTCCAGAATTCTGTTTTTGTTTACTTTGTAGCCAGTTCAGTTTTTGTTTCAGTCTACATAGCCATCCCTGAGCTTTAATGCCTTTTCTTAGGGGCACTCACCTTTTGTGTATTTTTGGTTTAAGCATTAGATACCTTTTTACCTGCACCCTGCCTCCCGCTGTCGTCTGCATATTGTGATCACGACAAACCATTGTCGTCTCACACGACGTGTTCCCGACGTCTACAAAGCAATTAGCTACCGGCTTCCACCTACTGATATGGTATGGTATAACAAAGCCGCTGCCTGACCAGGGCTCAGAAAATCTGCAGAGACTCCTCCCACCCCCACCAAGGACTGTTTTCACTGCTGGACTCTAGAAAGAGGTTCCGCAGCCTCCGAAGCAGAACCTCCAGGTTCTATAACAGCTTCTTCCCTCAGGGCGTAAGACTCTTGAACACATCATAATAATCCCCTCAATTCCCCCCAAAAATGGATTAACTCGCTGGAATATAAAGACAATATAACATACATCCATAAACCTGGATGCATATGCAAAAGTGCAATATATTTATCTGTACAGTAATCTATTTATTTATATCTGCACCTCACTGCTTTTTTTTTATCCTGCACTACCATGAGCCAATGCAACGAAATTTCATTCTTATCTGTACTGTAAAGTTCAAATTTGAATGACAATAAAAAGGAAGTGTAAGTCTAAGTCTAACATGGTTACTAACACGGCACATTATTTGCAGATTATAATTACTGGTTTGCAAAAAATATTTTTAACCCAAATAGGTGAAACTGTATAATCTCCCATGGCTCACCAGACTGTATCTGGTGGCACAGTGGTTGAAAAACACTGATATAGACCACATGGAAGTGTTTTCAAAGTAAGAAATCAAACCTAATGTGACCCTTTAAATGAAAAAAGTCGTAAATATGTAAAAAGCTATCAACTATTGAGTAGGCCTTTACATTTCACAGTGGCTACATTGATACCAGTCCTCGGTGTTGTGAGGTTCTCAGGAAGAGAACATGAGACCCGTGTTCAGTTCCATATTGAGGATGGGATCGTAACCACCATGGAATTCAGCACAGTCGAGATTGATTTATTATTTGATAGTGTGACTGTGAAACTAACAGGGTCCATATTTCCAAAGCTTTATTGGCTTTAGGAGAAAACACCACTTGGACTTCAGTCCATGTCTTTGTCTGAAGTTCAAAAACATGAATCACAGAGCAGTGAAACATTTCACCAAAAAAAGAAGAAAACAATTTGTCAGCGTGTCTGGGAATTCTAAAAATGCTTTTTCGATTCCGTCGCTGTGATTTGTGTTAGGCAGGAACGTCTATACTTTACGTCTGCTTTCGAGGAGTTTAAACAGGAGTTCTGGAATTCAAACAGCGCCTAAAAGAGTGCCTTGTTGTACTTATTTCCAGTGTTACGTCATTAATTGCACCTCACAAAACACCACAAATACAGCCTCGCAACGGCACGAATAATCTGAATGGCCTGATCAGTACGCATGTGGGGCGTGGGAGCGTTTCACAAGGGGGGCTCATATTAGTCATGGGAAAAGTGAGGTCAGCTTTAAACAAAGCCCTCCTAACGCACAGTGCATATACTGTGCAACATGACTGGTACAATCACAAACACTTCAGTCTTGCTTGGTAGTCTGACATGTGCTCATTTGTTGAGATAGTTTAATGGGACATTAAGCGTGTTGTGTGTTTTGGCTTTCTCAACAGTGCCTATTCACGCTTCCATTTCAAGCCAAGTCTGCCAAAGGGAAAGAAAGGTATTGATGGAGTCCTATGAAGCTTGCAACAGAATTAGCCAATGTACCTTGTGTTGCCGACCGTCCCCTTGAAACACGGAACCGTCTCGTATTTAGAAACAAAAGTACGCGTTCCATATTTAGATGTCAACGGACGCACTTTGTCCCATATTTTAATTACCGGTCCTCCGTCGAAATAAACTGCTTTGTCAAAAAAAAGAAGCTATTCCTATTCAATCAACGGTGATAAAAACACAAATGTAGGCTACCATTATTTGCAAAAATTGTGAACTTCCTCACGCTGTAATTGTCTACATCAGGGGTCCCCAAACTACGGCCCGTGGTAGTCCCGAGTAAAAAAAATTATTATTATTATTATTTTAATTATTATTTTTTTAATCTGTCCTTACTAGCCCATCCATCGATCAATTTTCTAACGCTTGTTACTCTCGGGGTCTCCTAACCGCTGAGGCAAATTATATTGTCTAAAAATGCATTTTCCCATTGACAACGTGACGTCATCACGTGCACGCTCTTTCAGTCAATTAGTGCACGAGGCAAAAGAATGGCGAAATCATTGGGGGAACGTAAAATAGACTCCGAGTGTAGAGTTGTTAAACATCAGTGGACATATGACTTGTTTTTGTTCAGTGTAAGGAAAAGGCAGGTTGTGTAATCCGCAATGAGACAGAATATATATATATATATATATATATATATATATATATATATATATATATATATATATATATATATATATATATATATACTACCGTTCAAAAGTTTGGGGTCACCCAAACAATTTGTGGAATAGCCTTCATTTCTAAGAACAAGAATAGACTGTCGAGTTTCAGATGAAAGTTCTCTTTTTCTGGCCATTTTGAGCGTTTAATTGACCCCACAAGTGTGATGCTCCAGAAACTCAATCTGCTCAAAGGAAGGTCAGGTTTGTAGCTTCTGTAACGAGCTAAACTGTTTTCAGATGTGTGAACATGATTGCTCAAGGGTTTTCTAATCATCAATTAGCCTTATATGCCAATGAGCAAACACATTGTACCATTAGAACACTGGAGTGATAGTTGCTGGAAATGGGCCTCTATACACCTATGTAGATATTGCCCCAAAAACCAGACATTTGCAGCTAGAATAGTCATTTACCACATTAGCAATGTATAGAGTGTATTTCTTTAAAGTTAAGACTAGTTTAAAGTTATCTTCATTGAAAAGTACAGTGCTTTTCCTTCAAAAATAAGGACATTTCAATGTGACCCCAAACTTTTGAACGGTAGTATATATATATATATATATATATATATATATATATATATATATATATATATATATATATATATATATATATATATATATATATATATATATATAGTTTGGGGACCCCTGGTCTACATGCTTACTCGTCAGAAGACACAATAAAATAAATATGATTTAAAATAATTATTTGTAGCGCAAGTGACAAAGGGTACACAAGGTACACTACCGTTCAAAAGTTTGGGGTCACCCAAACAATTTTGTGGAATAGCCTTCATTTCTAAGAACAAGAATAGACTGTCGAGTTTCAGATGAAAGTTCTCTTTTTCTGGCCATTTTGAGCGTTTAATTGACCCCACAAATGCGATGCTCCAGAAACTCAATCTGCTCAAAGGAAGGTCAGTTTTGTAGCTTCTGTAACGAGCTAAACTGTTTTCAGATGTGTGAACATGATTGCACAAGGGTTTTCTAATCATCAATTAGCCTTCTGAGCCAATGAGCAAACACATTGTACCATTAGAACACTGGAGTGATAGTTGCTGGAAATGGGCCTCTATACACCTATGTAGATATTGCACCAAAAACCAGACATTTGCAGCTAGAATAGTCATTTACCACATTAGCAATGTATAGAGTGTATTTCTTTAAAGTTAAGACTAGTTTAAAGTTATCTTCATTGAAAAGTACAGTGCTTTTCCTTCAAAAATAAGGACATTTCAATGTGTTCCCAAACTTTTGAACGGTAGTGTAAGTCTACACAAAGTTCATTTTCTTTGAGGAAAACTTTAGCGCTGATGCGTTCGCATGCAATGGGTAGCTCTTTTTTTATAGGTAGCGATTATTTTGTATTAATGTTCCTGGCTTGGCATGCCCTGTAATCAAAGAAAAACAAGTAATTTTGCCAAAGTAGCGAACATGCACGGAGCAGGCTCTTTGATCGATTTATTGATTGATTGAAACTTTTATTAGTAGATTGCACAGTACAGTACATATTCCGTACAATTGACCACTAAATGGTAACACCCGAATAAGTTTTTCAACTTGTTTAAGTCGGGGTCCACGTTAGTGTAAATGTATATGAATAAAAGTTAAACTAGAACTGAGTGTTCGTGATTTTGATGTCATTCCAAGTTATTCTTCGTTCTTCCAATGTTACATAAATCCAGAACAATTTCAATTTAACATATATATACTTATGTATATCAATCAATCAATCAATCAATGTTTATTTATACATCCCTAAATCACAAGTGTCTCAAAGGGCTGCACAAGCCCAACGACATTCTCGGTTCAGTTCCCACATATCTATATACAGTATGTGTATATATATGTATATATACTGTATATGTATATATATATATAGATATACAATACATAAAACGATTCGATTCGATTCATGGGGATTCTCGATTCAAAACAATTCTTGATTCAAAATCATTACTTTTTTAATAACATTGGATGCCAGTTCTATGATTGACTACATTCCTCCATATAATACATAAACAGCTGTGACCAGTTTCTATGTTACTTAAAAGAAAACTGGTTTTGTTTAATAAAATTCTACCCAAACTTTTAGTAAAGTCAAATACCAATATAGCAAAAAGAGAAGTATCCAACACTTCTCTCATAATCCTACTCAGTGGCCTAGTGTTTAGAGTATATTTATAGAGACTATAAAAATGGGACCCATTGCCTCCCTGTTTGGCACTCAGCATCAAGGGTTGGAATTGGGGGTTAAATCACCAACAATGATTCCCGGGCGCGGCTACCGCTGCTGCTCACTGCTCCCCTCACCTCCCAGGGGGTGAACAAGGGGATGGGTCAAATGCACACATTTCACCACACCTAGTGTGAGTGTGACTATCATTGGTACTTTAACTTGAACTTTAACTCATTTCTAAAGTAAATCTGTACAGCAGATATGATCATCAACAATATGATTTGCCTGAATGGCTGGACAGGACAGATTGAAAAATAAATAAATACACAAATAAATAAATCGATCTTAGATTTTTTTTAATTGATTAAGAATCGCAATTAATCTGAAAATCGATTTGTTTGCCACCCTATATATATTCTGCACCAAAAAATATCATTGAACAATTTGTTTCCTATCTATTTGTATTAATCCAAAACCTGCACATCTAAATTAATTCTGCCTAAGTGTAATATTATATAAAATATGTGTGCAGATTTTCAGTCATCAGGTCATATATTCCACAAAGGTTGAATGGAAGCAACTCTGCCACCTTTCAACCTTTTTTCGACATTAAGAAACTCTTTTCAGACAAATACAAGAAATAAATTATGTCGACGAGCCCTGCAAAGTGTCCCTTTTTTATCTAGGGAGTTGGTAACCCCTAAATGTACCTCAAGCATGTAATATTTCTTTTGACCCGTACAAAGTCATCAAAACAGAGCATTAAAGATGGAAGCCTTTTATGGATACAAGAGAGTTGCTTTTGGAAGTAGTTGGTAATGGAAGTGGAATATACCGAGCTCTGAGGAGTCTAGGGATTGTTTGCAAACCGTTCCAAATTAATACACAAAAAAGGGTCAGAGTAAAACTCACAGAGTCCTTTGCCTTAGAGTTGTGTTCTGTTCTGTTTCTGTGATTAAGTTTATTTTAGCGCAGGTATCCCATTTCTCTGCACAAAGTATGTCATCCAGAACACTTTACTAATAGATAACAAACATTTTCCGCTTGTTCGTGGTATTTCCTCAGAAAATGTGCTGTACAGGCTGGTAATTTGCTTCCCTTTCGACTCTAAAGTCACTCAATAAATTCTCAGATTTCAATTTTGGACACAATCGCTTTCTATAAAGCGAGGCTTAAAGAAGAGCAGCTGCGAAAACAGCAGACATGAAGGCAGCAGAACACCATGAATGCCATTCATCAGTTAAGAACCTTTGTGGATAAGCCTCTCATAGTGGATCAGATCTAATATCTCAAGCCACATTATTAGAAACGTGCAGACATCTGTAATTTCTGTCGACAAGAAATCCAACGAGACTTCAGAAAATAGAATATTCAATTAATAATAAACTACGATGTGTTTTAATTCCCACTCGCACTATATTAGTAAACTGTAAAGTTCTCATATTGTACAACCGGCTGAGAGCCAAGAGCGTTCTGCCGCCTGTGGATTGGGAATGCTAATGCTAAGAACAACACTAACAACAAAGCAGCTGGCTTCTCTTTGCTGTGTGCGCCTTGTTTTGTGCCAAATATTCAAAAAAGTGTGGTTATGTTTCAAATTGTGCACTTCCACACTTACGGACTTAGCATTTTGAGTGAGACACAGAGAAGTATTGCAGTACATTCCCAGCAGTATTGGGGAAATGACTGTTGAAAAGAAGTTACAATGTAGTCTGTAGTTACTCTCTAATTGAATCAACAGAAAAATTTAATTACTCCTTAATGAATGCTAATAGTTACCAAGTAAAGTGTTTGTTGCGCGACTTCTTGCGTGTGCCGGTGACAAATGTTTTATCAGATTACCACAGAATGTATCTCGGGATGTAAGTGTTAATTGGTTGTGCGACGCAGCTCGTACCTTGAAAAACTTGTATTGTACAACGTCGCTGTCATGATCCGTTGTCCGGATCATGTTTTATTTTAGTTTGACTCCCTTAGTTCTGTTACAGCACCCCTGGGTTTGTAACAACTCAGGTGGGATCACACCTCACTCCTACCCACTTATCCCAAGTGGGCTGGCTCAGGGTGGAGGACAGAGTAAAATAACTTGCACTGAGCCTAGTCTATAAAATCTGCTACACCTCCTGGATACCAAAGTACATGTCAAACTACTTCCATAACGTAAATGACAGCCATAACCACAACACCAGGGGGAGCTCTACTAACTATGTTAAACCCAGATTCCGATCTAACAAAGGTCTTAACTCATTCTCCTTCTATGCAACATCAATATGGAATGCACTCCCAACAGGTGTAAAAGAAAGGGCATCTCTATCCTCCTTCAAAACCGCACTAAAAGAACACATCCAGGCAACTTAAACCCTAAACTAAGACCCTCCCCCTTCCACATCCCACCTCCCCGGATTGTAAATAATCAGATGTAGATACTTATTTTTATGCTTTCTGATCTCTCTCTATGTCCACTACTTGCTCTACATATCCTACCAAGTCAGACCTACACTGTTTCAATGTCCATTTCTCTGATGATGCAATTGTTGATGACTGAAGTGTTGATATCAACCAAACCTAACACCCCCCCTCCACATCCCACACCCCGGATTGTAAATAATGTAAATAATTCAATGTATACACTCTGATGATTATCTTGTGTGATGACTGTATTATGATGATAGTATATATCTGTACCATGAATCAATTTAAGTGGACCCCGACTTAAACAAGTTGAAAAACTTATTCGGGTGTTACCATTTAGTGGTCAATTGTACGGAATATGTACTGTACTGTGCAATCTACTAATAAAAGTTTCAATCAGTCAAAGTTTCAATCAATCAAAAAAATGGGAGGGTGTTCCATACCTTGGGTGCAAATGCGGAAAAACAACGATCACCCCATTTTTTAGGTCTAGTCCTTGGTACTTCCAAAGATTTGTGTAAAGATGAGCGCAGATTCCTTGGTGGGTGGCAAACAGCTAAAATATCAGCCAAGTATACTGGGGCAAGACCACAGATGGCCTTAAAAACAAAAAGAAGGGAGTCTCATTACCCGAGTTTTTGCTCGCAACCCCAAAGCGTAACAATTGGCCGTATCCCGAGGTTCCACTGTACTTTGCACAGGCACGGTGAGGTTAAAATCTTAGATTACGAATTCCAGTGATTGTACAAGAGCATCAAATCTCTTACATGCCAAAAAATTAATCGAATCATTGTACAACCGGTCATTCCTTGTTTCCCTTGTGCACTGCAAGACCTAAAACGCCCAAACCAGCTTCGAAATCAGCCCCGATCAAAGTGGGCTGGCCAACTTTGAGTCAGTCTCAAAATTACCTTATTTAACGGTTCAGTCACAGGAAAGATCAATGGCACTGAGAATAGGAAATTGGCTTAAATCTATTGATTTGTCTTGCAGGATGAAATATTGTAGGAAGGGGAAATTCTGATCTTGGCCTAATCTTGCAGTCACCGTCTACCCTCCCTTATTATGTTTGGCATTAAAGCATACATACATGGGATGTAACGCTCTCCAAGAAACACTGCTGTCTTGTGAGAAAATACTTTGTGTCGTGTCTCCACTCCCTATTTCGTCTGGGCACCACTGCACACAGTGGCACTAAGGCATTTATTATATCTTTTAGAGTAGATTAATATCCTGGAAACATGAAATGTTTTTACTCTGATAATGTAATATAGATATGAAAACACCAATAGTTACAAGAGCATACCCAATCTGACATGTTGTACAGAGATGTGTCGATTGATAGACCGTGCTGGGTTGTTTTCATAACCCAATTTATGAGTTGCGAGTGTTGGGTTACATTTTTGTGTTATTTTTATGAAGAGCAATCAATTTTTTGGGTTATAAGGGTATTATTTTAACTCAATCAATCATATAATCATGTTTCATCAAACATATATTAACGTTGTTACCCTAGGGTAAACTGGGTAACACATGGCACACTGACAAAGCCTAACTTATTGTTACTATAACAATTTACAAGGTTAATATGGCTGGCTTTGCTTTCTTCCCCTCCATTTATCTGCTTTCTTTTGTATTTCAAGTTATCATTACATATATGTATTGTTGCATTTGAACAATTGTATTGTTGATAATAGAGGTAACTCAGGGTTTCCCACACATTAATTTATTTGTGGCGGCCCGCCACGAAAGAATTACGTCCGCCACAAATAAAAATTAAAAATAAATCTTTTTTTTTTTTTTTTTGTCCTGTCCAGCTTCTCAGGAAAATCATATAGTTGATGTAGATGCCCATATAGGCTGTTCAGATCTACTTTACAAAAGAGAAGTGTAGGATACTTCTCTTGTTGCCTTATTTGTATTTGACCACTACTGTTTTCTGTTTATTTGTTACTGACTGTGGCAGGACACCTCTGCCTCTGTTTCACTTTATGTTGCTGGTAAATAATATGGTTGTAGTAGTAGGCTAAAGTTAAATTATTTAGTATGCACTAATTAAAGGGGCAGAGCTTTAAGAGACATTTTAGCTTTTATATTTTATAAGATATATTTTTTGTAAGGACCACATTAATAAATATATTTCAGTGAATAACTTATTGTTCAAATCTGTTTATAAATATGTACATAAAGTGTTGTAATTATATTGTAAAATGGATGGATGGATGGATGGATGGATGGATGGACGTTTAAAACAAAACTGTTATTATTAATTAGTAAGTATACATTTTTTGAGCCTTTTTAGAGAAAATCATATCATTGTAGTAAATTATGCAAATTACTCGACGATGTCATATATATGATGCCCATAGCCACGCCCCCACCGCCACAGGTATCTTGGCAGTTTATGGGAAACACTGTAACTTATCGTTATTATTCATTATCAATAGTACTATTTCTATTGGCATATCTATTGCTCCATTTGTAGTGTAATAATGTTCATTATCATTTCTGTATTATTATTTATTTCACTAACTGCTTTTTTGTTATCACTTTAACTATCACATTTGTGCATAACTTATTTGCTGATGTTGTTCTATTGTTGTTGTTGTGTTTGCTGTTGTTGTTTTTGTCTCTCTGTCTTATCCCCCTCTTGTCCCCACAATTTCCCCCTCTGTCTTCCTTTTTTTCCTTTATCCCCTCCTGCTCCGGCCCGGCTGCACCAAATAATAATATAAATCTGTTTAATAAAGTAAAATACAAATAAGGCAACAAGAGAAGTATCCCACACTTCTCTTTTGTAAAGTAAACGTATACAGCCGATATGGGCATCTACATCAACTATATGATTTGCCTGAGAAGCTGGACAGGACAAAAATAAATAAAATAAAATAAAATATATATATATATTTTACTAAATTGCTGGGTTTTCAAAACTATGAACCATTTTTGGGCTGCTTTTTCAATGAGTAACGCATTTTTGGGTAAAAGGCTTTTTTTTAATTAAAAAGGTACTTTTTTTTTTGACGGGAATTTTTATTAAGGAGTAATCTCATTAAGATTATTTACAATCACACATTTGATGTCAATTAAGGTATTTGAGCATGCTGTATAGAACTACTAATGTCATGATCCGTCATGTTTGTTTAGTTTTATACTCCCTCAGTTCCTGTTTTGAGCACCCCCGGGTTTGTGTTTTAGTTGCCACGACTGCAGATTGTTTTCGCCTGCCTCTGATTAGTGTTCAGGACGCTCACCTGCTCCTGGGCACTAATCGGAGAGCTACTTATGTCATGTCCCTCATATCTTGCTTTTGAGTATATTTTAATGAAATAAAAATAGTTTTGATCAGTAGTTGGGAAGGAGTAGGACAAACCAGCAGTAAAATTGATCATTTTTAACCAATTATTGGGTCAAGGAGCGCTAAATTGTGCAACCCAATATTTGGGTTCGGAATAACCCAACCATGTAGTGAGCATAACTCAGCTTTTGTGTTAAATAAATTAGACCCAATAGTTGGGTTATGAATCAACCAACATTGAGTTAGCATAACTCAACTTTTGGGTAAAAAAATGTAACCCAATAGTTTGGTTGGGAGTAACCCAACATTAAGTTATAATTAAACTTTTTGGTTAAATAATTCAACGCAAAAGTTGGGTTGAAAAAATTAACCCAAAATGTTGATTTCAAATAACTCAAATAAGGGGTTTGTACTTTTCTGAACTAATTTAAAATTTGGTTATTTTTCAACCCAACATTTTTTAGTGTGTGTGACTCTTCATTGCTCAGTGTAATGCATGGGGCTCATCCGGCTTCAGAACCATAGGATCATGGCTCGATTGATAGTGTAATAGTTCAAATAGCTAACTTTTACAAGATCAGGTGAATAGCTGAGTGATTGCGACCAGTTAAAGGCCTACTGAAATACATTTTTTTTATTTAAACGGGGATAGCAGATCTATTCTATGTGTCATACTTGATCATTTCGCTATATTGCCATATTTTTGCTGAAAGGATTTAGTATAAAACAACGACGATAAAGATCGCAACTTTTGGTATCTGATAAAAAAAAGGCTTGCCCCTACCGGAAGTAGCGTGACGTAGTCAATTGCACATATCCGCAAAGTTCCCTATTGTTTACAATGATGGCCGCCAGAAGTGAGAGAGATTCGGACCGAGAAAGCGACGATTTCCCCATTAATTTGAGCGAGGATGAAAGATTTGTGGATGAGGAAAATGCAAGTGAAGCATTAGTGGGGAGTGGAAGCGATTCAGATAGGGAAGATGCTGTGAGAGCCGGGGGTGACCTGATATTCAGCTGGGAATGACTACAACAGTAAATAAACACAAGACATATATTTATAATGCCACAAATGAATCCCGCATAAAAACACCTAGGTGTTTGTTATGCTGGTTCCTAGCTCCTAGCTACTAGCTCGAGCTAGTTATAGCTCGAGCGGGTTATATGGACGCATACTTGCCAACCCTCCCGTTTTTAGCGGGAGAATCCCGGTATTCAGCGCCTCTCCCGACAACTTCCCGGCAGAGATTTTCTCCCGACAAACTCCCGGCATTCAGCCGGAGCTGGAGGCCACGCCCCCTCCAGCTCAATGCGGACCTGAGACTGAGTGGGGACAGCCTGTTCTCACGTCCACTTTCCCACAATATAAACAGCTTGCCTGCCCAATGACGTCATAACATCTAGGGCTTTTAGAGAGTAGAGTGGACAACTGCGCACACAACAAGGACACGAAGCAGAAGAACGAGGAAATTACAGACATGGCGACGCCGTCGACGAGCAAGATGAAGAAATACGCTTGCAAGTTCCAAAACGAATGGAAACAAGAATTTCAGTTCATCCAGGACAGTTCGAAGGGGAAGGTGTATGTTGCCTGTAAATATGTAGAACAGACTTCTCCATTGAACACGGTGGCCGAAATGATATACTCATCATGAACGGAGAAGTTAAACAGGACAATACTGCCATCTAGTGGATAGCCACCGGAACACTGAAATTCAAGTATTACTTTTATGCAAATAAAAAATATATATATATATGAAATACTCGAGTTGGTGAATTCTAGCTGTAAATAACCACGCCCCCAAACACGCCCCCCGCCCCCACCAACACAGATGTCCCGAATACTGTGGAATAATGAGATGAAAACAGAGCTATTTCGTATTGGCTTCAATGGGGAAGCCATACCTCTGTTAAACTGGCTACGTCACGCGCATACGTCATCATACCGAGACGTTTTCAAGCGGAAGTGTGGCGGGAAATTTAAAATTGCACTTTATAAGTTAACCCGGCCGTATTGGCATGTGTTGCAATGTTAAGATTTCATCATTGATATATAAACTATCAGACTGCGTGGTCGGTAGTAGTGGCTTTCAGTAGGCCTTTAATGAAAGAATGAAAGACACCATCTTTTAAGGTTTATATGTGATGAATATCCATGAATTGTCTCTTCATATTCACAAGGTCCTTGTTGCGTTGTCTCAAAACAAATCAATCAGCTATGATTGTCCGTGTTCACGTTGCCTTTTTGATACATAGCAATCCTGGGACGCTATGCTATGAGCAGCATGGAGAATGACATCAGATTAAGATGAGTACATCCTTAGAAAGTGTTGATAATGAGATCATGTAATGACATCATTGCCACATCCCTGCATTTTAGAAAACAAGCATAGGTCAGATGATGATCGTGTACATGTTTTAATAGTTACTGGTGAATTTTCAGGAGCAAAACTGTGAGATAAAACCACAAACAACTGTTATTAGATTGCTTCATGCATCAAAATTTGGAAACGTAGAATCAAACATGGCTTTTTTGGTTGTTCCGAGCTGAAACGCATTAAATGAACACATATCAAAATGGATTAAATACCACAAACATCTATCAAACTCCTAAGTCAGTAATCGTGTAAAACATCACATAAAAACACAACTGAACTCACGGTGCGAACAAAACATGTGAATTAAGGTAATGATACAAAGATTCATAGCACAACTACTAATACTACGGGGCATGTGAACAACATTTGGTATTGACCTTGACATGTTTCAACTGTCGTCTGCAGTCTTCTTCAGAAACGTCACCTGACCACTGTGAGGTATCGGCCAATTATCTCTCCTTATAGGCGTGGTATCAATTGTCTGATTGATAGTGTCTTTGGGCCGCTTCCTTATTTCAATCGTCTCCATAATTCATTGTATTTGTTGGTTTCTGTCACGATGATTTTGGTGTTATTTATTTTGCAATGATCTGAAATGGCTGATTTTAAGATTTCCTTTTGTTTGGATGTTTGTTTCACTCTTTCAGTTGTCTGTTTTTCTTTACGATTTTCTTTCTTTCTTGTGTTGCATGTCCTGCCTGTTTCTTCGATGTGAAGTATGTTTCTCTGCATGGATTAAGGAGGTGATCGGAATAAGAAATCGGACCAAGGAGACCAACAATTGAGACGAGAGAGCAGATTGCAGACCTCTGTTGAACCATGTCAAGGTAAAATATTCCTTCTATCTAGATCTGGGTGATATGGCCTGAAAATAAAATCTCTGATTTTTTCAAATTAATTCAAACATATTTCCCCCATTTTTCCCCCTCCTTTAAAAAAAAAGAATGAATACAAAACAACAGAGATAATTCATAACAAGTTTCACTTTTAGTTGATGAAAAACTGATAGTTTAAAATGCTTGTGTATGAAAATTCTGTGTAAAAAAAATTTGTGCAAAAAAAATTTAATGTTTTAAAATTCCATGTAAAAGAATTTTGTGTATAAAAATACAGTGCATAAATATTCAATGTATACACAAATCAGGGCAGAAAATTGGTGTTTTGAATTTCAGTGTAAAAAATCATTGTAAGAAATGTTTTTAAATTCAATGTGAAGAAAGCTTGTATATACAAATTAAGTGTATAAACATTCAGTGTAAAAACAAAACAGTGTAAAAAAAAAAATCAGTGTTTTAAAATTCGATGTAAAAAAAATCAGTGTATAAAAATTCAGTGTAAAAAAATCTGTAAAAAAAATTATGTGTTTTAAAAATTCAATGTAAAAGAATTTAGTGTATAAAAAAATAATTGTATTGTATTCAATGTATATACAAATCAGGGCAGAAAATCTGTGTTTTAAAATTCTATGTAAAAAATCAGTGTATGAAAAGTCAATGTAAAAAAATAACCCTCTTACTCTTATCAAAATTAAATTTTTATAAAGTTGGTTATTTTTATAGCAAATGTAAATTAGACTTTGTATGAATCAGTTAAAAAACCCAAAACTAAACAGATGAAATGTTACATAATTCTGGCATACTGTATTTACTGTAATTGACCAATATGCATTGTCCTAATCAATTAAAGTTATTCAATATAGAGCATCCTATGGGAGGCAAAACCTCTGTCTTGAATAAAATACTTTTGTTGCATAGAGCGATCTTTACAGTTTTAATGGGTGGATAAATGCAGACTTTTTCACTGTTTGGGCACCACATCTTTTGTGATCGTTTTCCACTGTTCATCATACATGATACCTTGTGTAAATGATTCCACCACAGTAAGCTGCTTTTTAGCGTGAGTTTGTGTGTTTGTTGTTATGTTCTTGTTGTCCTCGTAAAAAGTTGCATTCCCCCCACTCGGCTGGCTGCTTTGGTTTCAAATGCTGAAATGAATTTGTTGTAGGCAAGGCAAGGCAAGGCAAGGCAACTTTATTTGTATAGCGCTTTTCATACACAAGGCAGACTCAAAGTGCTTCACAGACAACAAAGTGAAATGAAAGAAAATAAAAGCAAAATTAAAATGCAGACAATTGTAGGGTTGTACGGTATACCGGTATTAGTGTAGTACCGCGAAACTAATTAAATTTAAAGTTAAAGTACCAATGATTGTCACACATAATGACTCATATCCGGTACTATACTGCCTCTAAAAATTAGGTAAAATTTGGGTATCGGATTGATACCCAAATTTGTGGTATCATCCAAAACTAATGTAAAGCATCCAAATAACAGAAGAATAAGTCATTATTACATTTTAACAGAAGTGTAGATAGAACATGTTAAAACAGAAAATAACCAGATATTAACAGTAAATGAACAAGTAAATTAATAATTAATTTTTTACCACTTGTCCTTAATAATTTTGATAAAATAATAGAATGGAAAATGACACGATATATTACTGCATACGTCAGCAGCTAAATTAGGAGCCTTTGTTTGTTTACTTAATACTAAAAGACAAGTTGTCTTGTATGTTCACTATTTTATTTAAGGACAAACTTGCAATAAGAAACATATGTCTAATGTACCCTAAGATTTTTTGTTAAAATAAAGCCAATAATGCAAGTTTTTTATGTCCCCTTTATTTACAAAAGTACAGAAAAGCAACGGTACCGGTACCAAAATATTGGTATCGGGACTACACTATTTGTTGTGCTGCTGTGTTTTTTAGATAAACTTTGCAGCGTGCAGTCATTTGTTCCACGCATGTTGCCGCAAAACAAAACCAACAACAACACTTTTCTTTTCTTTGGAACAAACCTATTACTCTTGTTCGCGTCAGCATGTTTTGCTAAGTGTGTGAATTTCCACTAAGGAAATAAGGGGGTGGGAGGAGGCTACAGAAGCTCCTGGGGGGAAAAAACATAGATTTTTAAAATCTCAAATCTACCAATAAAATCGATTTATTGCCGAGGCCTACTTCTATCATATCGAAGTCTAGTCTGACTAGAAGAAACTGAGAAGTATATTCAATAAGAAGACATCATGAACCCTTTTGAGCTAACAACATGTCATTTTAGCAACTGTGTATAAAAGGTGGGAAGTCGGAATCACGCCAAGCAGTGCTACAAGTATGTAGGAAAGAATCCGTTACAGCCCTAGTTTAAAACATAACGTACATTCTCCAAGGTTGTCTGCACTTCAACAAAGTAATGACGATCATCTTTGTTCTTGACAGTGTTGAGAGCTCCCCATACAAAAAAACCAAAAAACTGCGTGTAGTGGCGCAGCCAAAAATGACGCAATAGAGCATGTTTTCATTGGGTGTTTAGATTTGTTGACAGAAGATAGAGAACACTGAGATTTACATCACATTAAAAAGTCCAACTGGCCAGCAAGTACGCAATTTCATGCAAATGAAGGTCAGTGAGAGTATACTGTACTTGATATTAGGGGATCTACACTGTATCGTACTATACTAGGGTATACAGTGACACCTCGGGATAAGAGTGCCCCCGTTTACCAGTTCTTTGGGATACCAGGCCAGCAGGCACTAGAGAACATGTTGAGTTGGGTCCTGACGTTGAGCAGCTCAGACCTAACGTTAAAACAACATGCTTTTTGGATGACGTTTAATCAATGTTGGGTTCTGACGTTGATTTGACCATTGAATTTTGGTCATTTCCCAGCCAATATTCTACAACACAAATACAACGTTGAAACAACATTGTCATGATCTGTGGTCTGGATCATGTTTTTGTTATTTTCTGTTAGTTTTAAGACTCCAATAGTTCCTGTTTTTGTGCACCCTTGTTTGTTGTAGTTTCCATGACGACTTATGATTTTCACCTGCCTCTTGCGTTCGGGACACACTTGTCTCTAATCAAGAGACCGGTATTTAAGCCTGTCTTTGCCTGTCATTGCTTGGGTCATGCGATTGTTTGCTTCATGCCTTGCCAAGTAAGTTTTGTTTGTTCATGCCACAGTTAGCGAGTTTTTGCCCTGTCCATAGTTTATGCTAAGTGTTAGCTTTTGTTTCCTGCGCTAAGTTGTGCCTTCGCCTTGTGCGCATTTTTGTTTGTACCTATTTGAGAGTCAAGATTAAATCATGTTCCTACCTTCACGCCTTGTCCGTCCGGAAAAGTCAGTTTGCATCCCGGGAGAACAAACTTCGCAGCAAGCTGCGACCCCCCCCGTTATGACAAACAAGCTTTTTGACAACGTTTTTTCAATGTCAGGTTGTGACGTTGATTTGACCATTGAAATTTGGTCATTTCCCAACCAACAACCTGAATACAACTTTAGACATCAACGTTGACTCAATTTACAAATACAGGTACAACTATTTTGCTGCGTTGTATCAAAGTCAGTTCTAAAGACTTGAATGTATAATCAACATTGTATCAATGTCTTGGGCCTGCCGGCATTTGTCTCTCGGCCTATTGTTATGTTTTAGGTTGCAAAAATTTGGGTAGCGACTATTACAGTGGTATTACAGTGAACCACATAAGATCTAATCAAAACGTCTTACTTATCTGCTAGCATTAGCTGATAGCTAGAGATTGACGTAACTTTGTTTTTTCAACCATGCTAACGAGTGTAAAGGACAGTACTGAAAATAAGAAGTGGGTGATATTCATTGAATTAGAATTAGAATTTTAAAAATACACCAATATTTTGACACAAAATGAACTTTTAGCGTTAGATTGTCACATACAACCATTTTCAAATGTCTATTAATTGCTTAAAATGTTGTATCTGCAGTCCCGTCCGAGTGTATTTGATGGAGAAATGTTCCAACAAGCACACCAGTTGGACCTTATCACTGACCGTATGTCGACCCCCCCGCCACATTTCGGTTAAACACCCATGGTTGAGGTAAATGAGCATGTGCGGTGAAGATCAATTGTGTGAATACATGATTAATGCAATGTTTTTTTTAAAATGATTAATCACATGTGTTAACACAATAACTTTGTCAGCCTAATTTAGAACGCAATTAATCCGCCTTGTCCCAGTGTTGCACTGCACTCATTGAACGTTACATTATTGCACAACCGTAGGTGTAAATGAAGGAATGTTCCAGACGAAAAATAATAAAGTGGGAGCAGCCTTCTTCCGCCAGGTCTTCTTCCACCGATGTGACGTTGACTGGAAGCTATTCAGACTTCACCTCACATCTAATAACACACAAAAAGGTATCCACAGACTGCTGCAGTTTTTCCTAACAGGCACTACTGAGGTCAGCTTTAAATTTCCAAACAAATGGCAACCAAAGTGCACGGGCTGTCGTCACACCACTAAAAAGTTGACATTTTTAGAAAAAGTATTTTCAAGATATGATGGATGCATTTGGGTGAATTCTATCAGGGGAATTGAGCTTGAATATTTTGTTCCCTGTTTGTATCCCAAGCTTTCTCACTATTTCCATGGGAAACCAAGTTATTTTGGAGACAATAAGGTTTTGTTTGCATTGCTGTTGGCTTTTGAGGAGGCTTAAGCAAAACGTAGAATTTACATGACATTTTGATGGTATGTTTTGTTGCAGATCCAAAAAGATACAAATGCAGGATTTTCCTTGATTGCTCCATTATTGATTCATTAATGTTCATTAATGCTCTCCTACTGAGAACTGATCCATTAAATCATGGTTATCCAATATGTGAATATATATATATATATATATATATATATATATATATATATATATATATATATATATATATATATATATATATATATATATATATATATATATATATATATATATATATATATATATATATATATATATATATATATATATATATATATATATATATATATATATTTATTTATTTTTTTAGGGATGCAACAACTAATCGATTAAATCGATTAAAATCAATTATAAAAATAGTTGGCGATTAATTTAATCATCGATTCTTGGATCTATGCTATGTGCATGCGCAGAGGCAATTTATTTATTTTTAATTTATTTATTTATTTATTTTAATAAACCTTTATTTATAAACTGCAACATGTACAAACAGCTGAGAAACAATAATCAAAATAAGTATGGTGCCAGTATGCTGGTTTTTTTCAATAAAATACTGGAAAGGATAGAAATGTAGTTTGTCTCTTTTATCCGATTATTAATCGAAGTAATAATCGACAGATTAATCGATTATCAAATTAATCGTTAGTTGCATATATGTATACTGTATGTGTGTATATGTATACTGTATATGTGTATATATTATATAGCCTATACATGTATATGTGTATATATTATATTATTATAATGGATATATGATTCATAATTAATATAATTGGATATTAAGAGAATGTGAAAGATTGACTCCTACCTTGTTTACTTCCGTGACGATCTCCTTAAAGTTTTGTAATCAATCAGATATATCAAGCAGCTAAAATGCGCCACACATGGATAAGTGTGGCGAGTGTTTTGCATTTTTCCCATCATGCTAAATGGGTATAAATGTAATTTTTTTTGTGGTGCATGGACATTTTTCTTATAATATCCGCAAAGTTCAGTGAGCAGGTTGTGTTATGTGTGACCATGTTTGTTGACATTTTGTCTTGGTTAGATTTGTTTTCCAATATGACTAGGGAAGCTTGTTTGCATTGGGTCACATAAGTAAATGCTTCGCAGGATTTTATTCAGCGTATGATTAAATGGTCATTGACCTGATTTACGAGTATTGTCAATTTAGTATTAAAAGTAATCTTTTAAAATGAATGTAATCTCCCTGCGGGCAAGATTCCTTAACTCCTGACGTTTTGTGGGCCATACTGAGTATGTCGGCGCGTCGCACTAGACTTATAGTTTGGCCACCCCTGCATTAAATAATATGACAGTACCCTGAAAAGTTGGAATAAAAAAAGGAAAGTCGCCTTGTATTAAAATTAGGATTCTGCAGCATAGGGACAGTGATGTCGTCAATTAATTAGACCTGAAACAGATGTTGGCAACAGGTGACTGCTGTCATGATTTGGTACAAAAGCAGCAACCATAAATGGTCTTTGAGAGCAAAAGAAAGCTCAGTTTGTGCAGTAATTCCTTTAATGCCACAGAAGATTTGAATATTTCACCATCTGCAATGGTGTAATGGAGGAATTCGAAGAATCCTGGGGAATTAAGGGTTGTGCAAGCCTGAGCTGATCACCTGTTCTTGCACAAGGAGAAAAGACTCGTCTACTCTTTGAAACTTTGAAACATCTGGGCCTCGAAAGACCGGACACAGAACTAGGAATGATCTGAAAGAGACACCTTCTCTGTCATGGTTTCAATAAGTTGTATTCAATGCGGTGATGTAATATCTAAGGGTTACCGATATTGAGCCGATACAATATCAGCACAAATCATACATAATTTATCTATTTTCTTGTGTAGAATTAAAAAAAAGAGAGAAATTACTCAAACAGACAACAATGAAAAACACATCTATTTTTGTTATTGTTATTATTATTATTATTACCGTATTTTTTGGACTATAAGGCACACTTAAAATCCTTTCATTTTCTCAAAAATCGACAGTGCGCCTTATAATCCGGTGCGCCTAATGTACGGAATAATTCTGGTTGTGCTTACCGACCTCGAAGCAATTTTATTTGGTACATGGTGTAATGATAAGTGTGACCAGTAGATGGTAGTCACACATAAGAGATATGTGTAGACTGCAATATGACGCCAGTAAACAACACCAAAACTTTAAATGATCCTTTGAAAATAAAGACCATTACACACGGCACTCAAAAATCTGTCAAAATGTTTTAGTATGGCTTTGAAGCCGCATCGCTTGATGGATTGTCGGCCCATTACAGCTACCGTAGTCAGAGATACAAGTATTACTATGGTGTGTGTATAAGGACCGCGAAATGGCACCCATTAGCAGACATATCATCTGGCGTTTTGTTTCACAATATTATGCAAAACCAACTTTTCTTACCTTCTGGTACCTGCTGATGTGTATTTGAGATCTGCATAAGTCCTGAAAATTTGCGCACGTCTGCCACTGTAGTCCGTGCCGATACCGTAGTCGATTAGCTTCTTCTTTTTCTCTATCTTCTTGTTATGGGACATTCACCTTCTGCTGTTACCATTTTTAATATGAAGTAGCGTAAAGTTCTAACTTATGTGATCGTTTTGGAAGCGCTAAAAACTACCAGTGTAGCGGGTTTACATTATTCCCCCACGGAAATTTAGTTGATAGAGAGTTCCGGTCGGACGGTTTTTCACTTGTTGTTGTACTAGTGAGCGACGGATGAGGAGATGCTGCTCCGTTGTTTATTTAAGTAAAGTCTGAATGTCATTAAAACAGTTAGCTCCATCTTTTGACACTTCTTCCACTCCCGTTCTTGCACGCTACACCGCTACAACAAAGATGGCGGGGAGAAGACGCTGCCGAAGGTGAGCCACGTAAATAAGAGCGCCCACAAAACAGCGCATTGATTGATTGATTGAGACTTTTATTCAGCCTTTTTCCACGTCCGCTTTCCCACGATATAAACAGCGTGCCTGCCCAATCACGTTATTCCATACGAGGCTTGATTGATTGATTGAGACTTTTATTAGTAGGTTGCACAGTGAAGTACATATTCCGTACAATTGACCACTAAATGGTAACACCCGAATACGTTTTTCAACTTGTTTAAGTCGGGGTCCACTTAAATTGATTCATGATACAGATATATACTATCAGATATATACTATCATCATAATACAGTCATCACACAAGATAATCACATTTAATTATTTACATTATTTACAATCAGAGGTGTGGAGGGGGGGGGGGGTAGGATATGGACAGCAAGTAGTGGACATAGAGAGAGAGAGAGAGAAAGAGAGATCAGAAGGCATAGGAAAAAGTATCTGCATTTGATTGTTTACATTTGATTATTAGCATTTGATTATTAGCAATCCGGGGAGGGTAGTAGTTAAGGGTTGTAGCTGCCTGGAGGTGAACTTTTATTGCGGTTTTGAAGGAGGATAGAGATGCCCTTTCTTTTATACCTGTTGGGAGCGCATTCCACATTGATGTGGCATAGAAAGAGAATGAGTTAAGACCTTTGTTAGTTCGGAATCTGGGTTTAACGTGGTTAGTGGAGCTCCCCCTGGTGTTGTGGTTATGGCGGTCATTTACGTTAAGGAAGTAGTTTGACATGTACTTCGGTATCAGGGAGGTGTAGTGCATTTTATAGACTAGGCTCAGTGCAAGTTGTTTAACCCTGACCTCCACCTTGAGCCAGCCCACTTTGGAGAAGTGGGTAGGAGTGAGGTGGGATCTGGGGTGGAGGTCTAGAAGCATCCTGAAGAGACTGTCAGAAAGCGGCTTGAAGATGATGTGTAAAACATAATCTATGCAACATTTTGACCAAAGAACCACCATTACATGTTATGTAGACCACAAGGAAAAAACCTGACTAAACCCGCTCATCGGCAGTGCGCCTTATAATCCGGTGTGCCCTATGGTCCGGAAAATACGGTAATACAATTGCTTTGTTTATTATTATCCTCCCACTTCGATCGCATATATTAAGTTCAGTTAAAGTACCAATGATTGTCACACACACACTATGTGTGGTGAAATGTGTCCTCTGCATTTGACCCATCCCCTTGTTCACCCCCTGGGAGGTGAGGGGAGCAGTGAGCAGCAGCGGTGGCCGGGAATCATTTTGGTGATTTAACCCCCAATTCCAACCCTTGATGCTGAGTGCCAAGCAGGGAGTTTAATGGGTCCCATTTTTATAGTCTTTGGTATAACTCGGCCGGGGTTTGAACTCACAACCTACCAATATGAGGCCCTTACCATGCATGGAAACTCACCTATTTTTGCAGGCGCATCAGGAATTGATATTGATATTTTTTGGGGCCTGAACATGAAATTTGAAACTTGACTCAGTAGAGCCCCCTAAAAATGAGAAAAAAATTACACCCTGGTACCAGATTCGCGTATCATCATGAAAATCGATGGACACGTCGATCATGAGAGGACGCAAAGTCTAAGAATCCATATTTGAAAATAAACCGGAAGTCGGCCATATTAGTTAAAAACTAGTCCTACTTTAAAGGCCTACTGAAACCCACTACTACCGACCACGCAGTCTGATAGTTTATATATCAATGATGAAATCTTAATATTGCAACACATGCCAATACGGCCGGGTTAACTTATAAAGTGCAATTTTAAATTTCCAGCGAAACTTCCGGTTGAAAACGTCTATATATGATGACGTATGCGCGTGACGTCAATCGTTGAAACTGAAGTATTCGGACACATTGCATCCAATACAAAAAGCTTGGTTTTCATCGCAAAATTCCACAGTATTCTGGACATCTGTGTTGGTGAATCTTTTGCAATTTGTTTAATGAACAATGAAGACTGCAAAGACGAAAGTTGTAGGTGGGATCGGTGTATTAGCGGCTGGCTGCAGCAACACAACCAGGAGGACTTTGAGTTGGATAGCAGACGCGCTATCCGACGCTAGCCGCAGACCGCATTGATGATCGGGTGAAGTCCTTCGTCGCTCCGTCGATCGCTGGAACGCAGGTGAGCACGGGTGTTGATGAGCAGATGAGGGCTGGCTGGCGTAGGTGGATAGCTAATGTTTTTAGCATAGCTCTGTGAGGTCCCGTTGCTAAGTTAGCTTCAATGGCGTCGTTAGCAACAGCATTGTTAAGCTTCGCCAGGCTGGAAAGCATTAACCGTGTATTTACAGGTCCATGGTTTAATAGTATTGTTGATTTTCTGTCTATCCTTCCAGTCAGGGGTTTATTTCTTTTGTTTCTATCTGCAGTTAAGCCCGATGCTATCACGTTAGCTCCGTAGCTAAAGTCCTTCGCCGATGTATTGTCGTGGAGATAAAAGTCACTGTGAATGTGCATTTCGCGTTCTCGACTCTCATTTTCAAGAGGATATAGTATCTGAGGTAGTTTAAAATACAAATCCGTGATCCACAATAGCAAAAGGAGAGAGTGTGGAATCCAATGAGCCAGCTTGTACCTAAGTTACGGTCAGAGCGAAAAAAGATGCGTCCTGCACTGCACTCTAGTCCTTCACTCTGACGTTCCTCATCCACGAATCTTTCATCCTGGCTCAAATTAATGGGGTAATCGTCGCCTTCTCGGTCCGAATCGCTCTCGCTGCTGGTGTAAACAATGGGGAAATGTGAGGAGCCTTTCAACCTGCGACGTCACGCTACTTCCGGTACAGGCAAGGCTTTTTTTATCAGCGACCAAAAGTTGCAAACTTTATTGTCGTTGTTCTCTACTAAATCATTTCAGCAAAAAGATGGCAATATCGCGAAATGATCAAGTATGACATATAGAATGGATCTGCTATCCCCGTTTAAATAAAAAAAATTAATTTCAGTAGGCCTTTAACAAACACCTTCAAAGGACTTTGAACAAATGAGCCGCAGTTAAAATGAAAGAGCAAGTTATCCATCCAATTGTACACCGTAAAAATGACAGTATATTTTGCTGTAAAGTTTACAATGTCTTTAACAGCATAATGCTGTAAATTGAAAACAATTTCACCACTCTTTTTTTTTTTTTACTGTAAAATGTTGGCGACTGAGCTGCCAGGTTTTTTTACCGTAAAATTCACGGTTGTTGTTTTTACGGTGTATTACTGTAAATGGAAAAAAAAAAAAACGGTACCACGGGATTTTTTTCAGTAAAAACTGTCTGTTCAGTTGCCAGAATTAAAAAAAATAAACAGTGGTTCTGTTTTTCCATTCACAGTAGTATGTTGTAAAAAAGGCCGCCGATTTCACAGTAAAATTCTGGCAGGAGTATACCGTAAAAAAAGTGGTACTGTTTTCCCATTTACTATAATCCGTTGTAAAAACACTGTATATTTTACAGTAAAATTCTGGTAACCGAGTTGCCATTTACTATAAAATCTACAGATTAGTTTTTTCCAGTGTACTTGAAAAATATATATAATAATCAAATTCATATATCATTCGCTGTTACATGTGGCCTTTTGAGGGCAGCCATAACTACGATGTGGCCCCCAATGAAAAAGAGTTTGACACTCCTTCACTAACCTATTTATTATCAACCATTTTGTATCGACATTAAGTTTAAGTTAAAGTGGAGTGGTAATAGTTTTTTTGGGTGAATTTATTAAGTTAAGCTCATGACGCAGTAAGTTGAATAATGCGGACACGCTTGTTACTGGATGCTTTCTAATGTATATTACTTACAGACTTTGTATGTGTAAGTAATATAAATATAATTATTTGATACTTGTTTATATTTGGAAATATGCGGTTTTACACTGCAATGTTCAATTGATTATTACGTACGTCTAGCTTGTGTGCTATTGTGTGCTTCGCTGTTGTGTAGCTGCCAGCCCGTAGAAGCCTATAGCCGACCATGTTTACCTTTTGTGAATGACTTGACTCAAATAGGAGAAATTGTGTGCTAATTGATGGACATTTTGATGTTAACTGGCTGTCTCAAGTAGGACATTTTATTGGACATTTTAGGTGCAAGCCGATATATAATCCGATACTTGTTATATTATCTGATATCGGACTGATATCACTATTGGATCAGGACACCCGTAGTAATATTTACATTGAAGAGTAAAATGGGTTGGTCAGACATACTGCACATGTCATTCTTGTCTATTTATTTCAACAATTGTGTTAAAATGGTCAAAGTGTATTGCACACGTTATCTAAGTCGACAGTCGTAGGGTTTTAAATGTGCCCCATTGATAGAGTCTGTCACATTAGCCGCATTTTAATCAGTGCTGTAATCCCGGCCAGATTCAACACAACACATTGTTGGAAGACAAGTATGAACGAAAACGCTGAAAGACAAAACTTTGGCAAATGTCGACTCGGTCTTGGACATTCTGCGAGAATAGTTCCCAGATCCTTCAGACCTGTCGGAAAAATATTATTTGCTGCATAACCGGCCAATCGTTTCCAAAACATGTGTGTATGTGATTAGAACTTCTCCTGTGACTGCTTGTGGAAGTATGGAGTTGTTCTGATAGCACCATGGCAGCCATTTTTGGGTACGGCATATCCTCCAAAATAAAATGGAATCTGGGTGTACTCTAGAGCAGTGCTCCCCAACCATCGGTACCGGTCCGTGGACCAATTGGTACCGGGCCGCGGCCGCACTAGAAATTAAAAAAAAAAAATGTTTTTTTTGTTGTTGTTTTTTTTCAAGAAATAAATAAAAATAAAAAATAAATATATATATATATATATATATATATATATATATATATATATATATATATATATATATATATATATATATATATATATATATATATATATATATATATATATATATATATATATATATATATATATATATATATATATATATATATATTTATTTTTATTTTTTTTATTTTTTTAATTTCTTGTGCGGCCGCGGCCCGGTACCAATCGGTCCACAGACCTGTACCAAAAAAAAAAATCAAAAAAAAATTATTATTATTTAAAAAAAAAAAAAAATTAAATCAACATAAAAATCACAATATATACATTATATATCAATATATATCAATACAGTCTGCAGGGATACCTCTCCGTAAGCACACATGATTGTATTTCTTTATGACAAAAAAAAAACAACAACCCCATAACACCCTCCCGGTCCGTGGGAAAAATTTTCAAGCGTTGACCGGTCCGCAAGTACAAAAAGGTTGGGGACCACTGCTCTAGAGTAGTCAGTGTACAGCTTAAATAGCAGTATAGAGTTACTGTCACTTAAAAATGTATATTTACACAGCTGTGATTATGTGAATAAGACAAATGAATACCAAAATAATTGTGTCTTGCGTGCTGCTTTTAGCGCTGTGGTCTGGGGGCCGCATGAGTGCTGCTGCAACTAAGGAGCTGCGGGTAATTGAGGGGTTGCGTCAATTCTGGATGAAACATGATCCCTTCGTATTGAAGACTTTGCAGTTTTCCAACTTTTGGATGCAATATATGTCATGGGATTCTATGTTTTCATATTCCTGTTTTTTTTTTTTTGATTTATGTTCTTATGCTCCCTCCACTTCCTGTTTGGAGAGCTGAACTACACTCCCCTTCCTGATTGACAATCAGCAGACACACTGGTTGTCCGTCATGCTTTGTATCTCTGCCTTACTG
The DNA here is from genome assembly GCF_033978785.1 of Entelurus aequoreus. Lineage (NCBI taxonomy): Eukaryota > Metazoa > Chordata > Actinopteri > Syngnathiformes > Syngnathidae > Entelurus > Entelurus aequoreus. Next base: position 62,131,976 of record NC_084743.1, on the reverse strand, counting down.
CACGTTCTTGTACACCCGGGGTCGACGTCCTCGGTCCAGGCTGGTCCTCCCCGCTGATTAAATCACCTTTTACCTGCACGTCGCCTCCTGTCTCTGCATCACGGGGTCACGCCAACAGCCGCCACACAGTTCTGTAAGTTCTCCGGGCATTTGATCCGTCGGTTGTCTTAGAAGATGTTTTGCCTCTCATCCGATCAGTTCTTGCTCGAGAAGATAGGACAGCTCTAGACTAAGAGGATAGTATCGGAGCCAAAGTATTTATACTCTACAAGAATTGTTTCTGTCATGACCTGTCACAGCAGGTCATGTCTTGTTCCGTTTTTGTTGTACTTCTCCTGTGTTTAGGGCTATTTCTGTTTTCTCTTGTTTACCTCTCGTTGCTAGGAGCGCTGATTGTACACACTTGTCTCTGTTTGGTGATTGGGACTTGCACTTGCGGCCAATACCTTTTTATGCCGGTCAGCACGGGATTGTTGCTAGCCTTGTACTACTGTTTACGTTTCTTGTTAGCTTTATGCTACTTTTGGCTTTTCATGCTTGCCTTGTTATGCTATGCTAAGACATTCAAGCTTTTGCCGTAGGCTTCACGTGCGCTTTCTAGCAGTACGACTCTTTGTCTTGTTAGTTGTTTAAAGGATTAAATACCATATTTTCCTGACTATAGAGAGCAACAGTATATATACCACACCTACTAAATGTTATATTAGTGGGTTATATTAGCCGAACCGGCCTATAAGCCACAGATTCTAAACCTTGTGAAATAAGTATTTTTACACAGAGAGATGTTGTAGATTTGTTTATTTTCATACCTTATTTGTTTCCAAGAAGAATACATCTATTAATTAGCAGCACCGTTCTATAGGCTGCAGGGTTCAAAGCATAGGAACAAAAATAGCAGATTTTCTACACAGTTGCCTGCCTAGAGCCTGTTAAGCTCTTTTGTGGCGCAAAACAACGATCTTCTAAGACAACCAAACAGTCCAGTTGCTATTAGTTTACTGCTGTGAGTCTACAATAACCAAAATGAATGATAATATTTACAAACATCGCATTTATAGTTTACGCATATATCTATAAAATGTCAAATGTCATGTGTAGTTTTGGTTGTATATTTGCATCTAGTTCTGGGCTTTAATATATATACACACACACACACATATATATATATATATATATATATATATATATATATATATATATATATATATATATATATATATATATATATATATATATATATATATATATATATATATATATATATATATATATATATATATATATATATATATATATATATATACATATACATATATATGTATATACATATATATACAGTATATATACTGTACATATATATATATATATACATATGTACATATATATATATATATATACATATATATATATGTATATACATATATATACAGTATATATACTGTACATATAAATATATACATATGTACATATATATATATACATATATATATGTATATACATACATATATATATATACTGTATATATATGTATATGTATGTATATATTTATATATGTGTGTGTGTATATATATATATACATATATATGTGTTTATATATATATGTATATATGTGTTTATATATATATATATATATATATATATATATATATATATATATATGTATATATATATATATATATATATATATGTGTTTATATATATATATTTGCGTGTGTGTGTGTGTGTGTGTAATAATTATATTAATATGATGGATATATTATTAATATATATAATTGGATATTAAGAGTATGTGAAAGTTTGACTCCTCCCTTGTTTACTTCCGTGACGACGTTCTAAATGTTTTGTAATCAATCAGAAATATCAAGCAGCTAAAATGTGCCAAACATCGATAAGTATAGAGAGAGGGTTTTAC
>NC_084743.1:62092564-62125064 GCF_033978785.1 Entelurus aequoreus | reverse complement strand
TATTTCATGTAAATTCCAGTAGGGGTGTGCCGATACAACTTTTTCACTTCATTGATACCACATTGATAGTCAATCATACTCGTATTATTTTGCAGTTTGTAGAGTTATAAAAGGCTTGATCAAGAGAAATGACCCAAACAGAAGGTAGATATGACACTAACCTATTTATTATTAACAGCCTGGAACATACTTATGTTGTCATTAAGTTGAAGCGAAGTGGTAATTATAAATAATAATTAATTAAGTTAAGCTCACGAGACAATATATGTATTGATGCGGACACATTTGTTACTGGATACTTTCTAATACACTTCTGCCTTTGTATGTGTAAGTAATATGCCACTATAATTATTTGATACTTGTTTATATTGACAAATGTGCTGTTTTGGACTGCAATGTTGTTCAATTAGGGACAACTTGTGTGCTATTGTGTGCTTAGCTGTTGTGTAGCTGCTCGTCACCTGTAGCCTACCATATTTACTTTTGTAAACAAATTGATTAAAATTAAAGACTGACCAATCTGGTGTGCTTAATGGAGGAAATTCAGGCTGTCCAGCTTTCCACAAGTATACATGCTTATATGGGATTTTAGATCTTATTTTAGATAAGTACCAGTACTGTACGTTTTTGTTGGTGCAAGGTGTTGGTAAGGACTTAACAATACAATGTAGTATTGCAATATTGTCATGTATAGCGATATTCCACAGAGTTCACTGATAAATATAAAATTCAGCTTAAAATATAAGTTCTAAACAGTACATGTACACAGTATGACAGTAATAGTTCAATAGGCAAACTGAGTCAAAAAACAATGTGATTCAAATGATTAATTTCCATTTATTGCAGTTATGCAGTTTCTTGATTTTACATTAAAAAATTTTTTTTATTATACTTGAAATAATTAAAAATAAATTTACTTAACATTTTATTTACTTTTTTTTTTAAATAACAAGAAAGTTTCCTAAAGGAAGATGTGCCTGGTTGGCTGATAACGCAGATCTTGCTTGCGTTTAGGCCGTCATTGTTGTGCTGCAATACGTTAATATATACATGTGTGTGTATATATATATATATATATATATATATATATATATATATATATATATATATATATATATATATATATATATATATATATATATATATATATATATATATATATATATATATATATATATATATATATATATATATACCTGTATATATATATATATATATATATAGTGGCTTGCAAAGTTTGTGAGTCGCTGATTTTTGGGCTTGTTTTTTAACTTGTGGTTGTTTATTTGGGCTTGCTTTTCTGTCCCCACAAAAAAAGCAAAACACGACTACGTCGGTAGGTAGTTTGTCATGTTCTATACAAGTATTCTGGTTATCGCGCCCCCAGTCGACACGGCACACTCCCAAACACATACACGCAAATGACGCATTATATATATATATATATATATATATATATATATATATATATATATATATATATATATATATATATATATATATATATATATATATATATATATATATATATATACATATGCATATATATGTATATGTATATATATATATATATATATATATATATATATATATGCATATTTATATATATTAATATATATATATATATATATATATATAGCTAAAACTGCCGTTTGAAATACCTTTTTCACCTTGACAATGTGGACTCAGGGTGACACAATAATGATGAAAAAAAAAAGTGCACTTTTTTAACTCGTTATCATCTCTTTAATTATGACACTTTACATCTGCTAAACTAACTATATGGATACAATTTACTTATCATAGTAGTTTTAATTCTGCACAATTCTTACTTTTACTTGAGCATTTTTACGAAAAACAAACAGTATTTTTACTTTTACTACTTTAGATCAGGGGTCCCCAACCTTTTTGTAACTGCGGACCGGTCAACGCTTGAAAATGTGCCCCACGGACCGGGGGGGGTATGGTATTTTTTTTTGTCATAAAAAAATACAATCATGTGTGCTAATGGACTGTATCCCTGCAGACTCTATTGATATATATTGATATATAATGTAGGAACCAGAAATATTAATAACAGAAAGAAAGAACCCTTTTGTGCGAATGAGTGTGAATGAGTGTGGGAGGGAGTTTTTTTGTGTTGGTGCGCTAATTGTAAGTGTATCTTGTGTTTTTTATGTTGATTAAATAAATAAATAAATAAATTTAAAAAAATTCTTTTGCGACCCGGTACCAATCGCCCGATGATGCCTATTGTTCCATTTTCCCATTTTTGAAGAGTTTTTGTGGTTTATTTTTGTTGCGCTTCGCACACCCCTACTTTTATAGCTCTTTTTCAGAGTTGTGCGCATCAAACCGCGTGAGCTACCACAACTTCCATCCACTGTTTAACCTGTTATTATTCTTTTTTGCAAGCAACCAATGGTAATTAAAGAGAGAAGGGGCCTGTTATTGCAGCTGGAACTATGCATTTCAACACTTATTTTTATGGCAAATGTTGATCCGAAATCGAAGGACGAGGCGTGAGGCCCTGAGCGAGTCGTATTCACACATGAAACAATGATCGTGAATAAAAGTCAAGGCTCCATCATCACATCAACTTTCGTCCAAGGACAAGGAGAGGAGAGAAAATGATATTACTAGGCTTCAAACGATGCACAAATGTTTATTGCAACCAAGAGTGACGGATCCTAAAACATGAAAAGCACCAGGATGTTGGTTTTGGATGTTCATCTCTCTGAGTCCACAGTTCTATAAAACCACACCCTTGACAAGACCTTTGACTGTCATGATTGTGATGATCTCCACACATTTCATAGGCTTGTAGAGTCAGCACTTTTCTCGTAACTTTACGTCTGAAGCAGGGAGATCAAGTAAAGCAACATTTAAAGACCGTGCCCCGCATCAATTTAGTAACGTGTCATCAAAGAGTAAATATGCATTTCTTTCAATGAGCATCATAACAAAAAGGGTAATACTAGGGATGTCCGATAATATCGGGCTGCCGATATTATCGGCCGATAAATGCTTTAAAATGTAATATCGGAAAATATCAGTATCGGTTTCAAAATTATCGGTATCGGTTTCAAAAAGTAAAATTTATGACTTTTTAAAACGCCGCTGTGTACACGGACGTAGGGAGAAGTACAGAGCGCCAATAAACCTTAAAGGCACTGCCTTTGCGTGCCGGCCCAGTCATATAATATCTACGGCTTTTCACACACACAGAAGTGAATGCAAGGCATACTTGGTCAACAGCCATACAGGTCACACTGAGGGTGGCCGTATAAACAACTTTAACACTGTTACAAATATGCGCCACACTGTGAACGCACACCAAACAAGAATGACAAATGACATTTCGGGAGAACATCCGCACCGTAACACAACATAAACACAACAGAACAAATACCCAGAACCCCTTGCAGCACTAACTCTTCCGGGACGCTACAATATACACCCCCCACTATCCCCTCCCCCTCCCCCCACCTCAACCCCGCCCACCTCAACCACCTCATGCTCTCTCAGGGAGAGCATGTCCCAAATTCCAAGCTGCTGTTTTGAGGCATGTTAAAAAAAAAAAAAATGCACTTTGTGACTTCAATAATAAATATGGCAGTGCCATGTTGGCATTTTTTTCCATAACTTGAGTTGATTTATTTTGGAAAACCTTGTTACATTGTTGAATGCATCCAGCGGGGCATCACAACAAAATTAGGCATAATAATGTGTTAATTCCACGACTGTATATATCGGTATCGGTTGATATCGGAATCAGTAATTAAGAGTTGGACAATATCGGATATCGGCAAAAAAGCCATTATCGGACATCTCTAATTATTATTATTATTTACTATTAATTTAGTTAAATTTTTTTTTAAATATTGGCAGTGCATAATTGTATGTAAATCATTTTTGTAATCAGTTATTGTGGGTGACTTCTTTTGCATTGTATTTGATTAGTATTTATTTGTGTAATCAGCCTGACCTAAACCTTGATAATAATCTTGGTGATTACCACCTGCTTTCATATCATTTGACAAGGTATATCCTGTTGATTGATTGATTGAAACTTTTATTAGTAGGTTGCACAGTGAAGTACATATTCCGTACAATTGACCACTAAATGGTAACACCCGAATAAGTTTTTCAACTTGTTTAAGTCGGGGTCCACTTAAATTGATTCATGTTAAACTGTAAGTATCTTAAAAATAAAATTATTTTTTATTAAAATGACTAATTCAGTCCTAATATTTCAGTTGGGTCAAAAAGGTTAAGAGCCACCTGTGTTAAAGTGTACCAAGCGCTGTTTTTTTTTTGGTATTATACATTTAAGCCTGTGATGAGGTGGTGACTTGTCCAGGGTGTACCCCGCCTTCCGCCCGATTGTAGCTGAGATAGGCTCCAGCGCCCCCCGCGACCCCAAAGGGAATAAGCGGTAGAAAATGGATGGATGGATACATTTAAGCTACCTTAGCGTTTAACAGGGCTTCTTGTGAAAACTGTTTTTAAAGTACTGATTCGGTACTGGTATCCATTAAAATGTAAACGATACCTGTCCCCTAGCGATTAGCACTCGAATTGAGCAAGCTAGTGACTGATCCGCTAGTTGCCAGCTAGCTAGTAGCGGCGATATACTATTAGTATTGTAGAATATCAATCAATCAATGTTTATTTATATAGCCCTAAATTACAAGTGTCTCAAAGGGCTGCACAAGCCACAACGACATCCTCGGTTCAGATCCCACATAAGGGCAAGGAAAAACTCACAACCCAGTGGGATGTCAATGAGAATGACTATGAGGAACCTTGGAGAAGACCGCAGCTGTGGGTGACCCCCATACTTGCCAACCCTCCCGTTTTTAGCGGGAGAATCCCGTTATTCAGCGCCTCTCCCGACAACCTCCCGGCAGAGATTTTCTCCCGACAAACTCCCGGTATTCAGCCGGAGCTGGAGGCCACGCCCCCTCCAACTCAATGCGGACCTGAGTGGGGACAGCCGTTCTCACGTCCGCTTTCCCAGCAGCTTGCCTGCCCAATGACGTCATAACATCTACGGCTTTTAGAGAGTAGAGTGCACAACAAGGAGAGAGAGTTCTTGGTTTCTTATGTGGGTTTATTGTTAGGCAGTTTCATTAACGTCCTCCCAGCGCGGTAACAACACACAACAACAGCAGTCACGTTTAGTCTACCGTAAAGCAGTTCGTCTGCCGTAAACAGCAATGTTGTGACGCTCTTAAACAGGACAATACTGCCACCTACTGGATAGCCTGCAGAACACTGAAATTCAAGTATGTCTTTTATTTATATGTATAATAAAATAAAATAAAAATAAAAATATATAGCTAGAATTCACTGAAAGTCAAGTATTTCATACATATGTATATATATATTATATATATATGAAATACTTGATTTGGTGAATTCTAGCTGTAAATATACTCTCCTCTTAACCACGCCCTTAGCCACGCCCCAACCACGCCCCCGCCCCAAACACGCCCCCCCCCCCCCCCCACACACCTCCCGATATTGGAGGTCTCAAGGTTGGCAAGTATGGTGACCCCCCCTCCCTCTAGGGGAGACCGGATGCAATGGACGTCGAGTGGGTCTAGCATAATATTGTGAAAGTCCAGTCCATAGTGGATCTAACATAATAGTGAGAGTCCAGTCCATAGTGGGGCCAGCAGGAGACCATCCCGAGCGGAGACAGGTCAGCAGCGCAGAGATGTCCCCAACCGATGCACAGGCGAGCGGTCCACCCCGGGTCCCGACTCTGGACAGCCAGCACTTCATCCATGGCCACCGAACCTGTTCCCCCCCTTCCACAAGGGAGAGGGGGGCCAGAGCAGAGAAGAAAAGAAACAACAGATCAACTGGTCTAAAAAGGGGGTCTATTTAAAGGCTAGAGTATACAAATGAGTTTTAAGATGGGACTTAAATGCTTCTACTGAGGTAGCATCTCTAACTGTTACCGGGAGGGCATTCCATAGTACTGGAGCCCCAATAGAAAACACTCTATAGCCCTCAGACTTTTTTTGGGCTCTGGGAATCACTAATAAGTATAATTTCTTGCCGGCACATATGGTACAATACAATCGGCAAGATAGGATGGAGCTAGACCAGGGGTCGGCAACCTTTACCGCTCAAAGAGCCATTTTGGCAAGTTTCACAAATTAAAGAAAATAATGGGAGCCACAAAAAATTTTTTTAAATTTAAAATGAAAAACACCGCATACAAAGCTTAAATTTCTTTGTGCTATGTTAACCAGGGGTCTCAGACACACGCACCGGCACACACCTTAATATGGAAATTTGATGTTAGTACGGCCCGCGAGCTTTGAATGATTGGCGCTTGATAGCGTCATACTTGCCAACACTCTCATTATTTCCGGGAGACTACCTAGTACCAGGGCGTGATGGCACTGCTTTTAGCGGCCTCTACAGCCTGCCCAAACAGTATACCTGCTCGACCACATGTAGATTGCAGTTTCAGCTTGCTCACATAAGTGACAGCAAGGCGTACTACCTCAGCAGCCACACATCTTACACTGACGGTACCAATACCCAGAATCCCATGCAGCCCTAACTCTTCCGCTCAACCAACGCACGGAGAGGGGAGGGGGGGTTGATGTGTGGGGGGATTTGGTGGTAGCGGGGGTGTATAATGTAGACCGGAAGAGTTAGGGCTGCATGGGATTCTGGGTATTGGTTGTGTTGTGTTTATGTTGTGTTACGGTGGGATGTTCTCCAGAAATGTGTTTTTCATTCTTTTTTGGTGTGGGTTCACAGTGTGGCGCATATTTGTAACGTAACAATGTTAAAGTTGTTTGATACGGCTACCGTCAGTGTAAGCTGTGTGGCTGATGAGTAAGTATGCTTTGCTGTCTCCTATGTGTGCAAGTAAAAGCAACATACAACATGTGGCTGGGCTGGCACGCTGTATGTAAATGCTATAGAGGACAATTACTGCAGTGCAATTAGGGCACTCCCTTATTCAGTAATTAGAGTGTAAATAGGATTATATTTTCCCTAGGAGTTATCTATGAGAGACACTAAGATCCATAAGTCTCCTGGGAAAATCGGGGGGGTCGGCAAGTATGTAGCTGAGCCGCATCAGAGTGGTCAAAGAGCCGCATGCGGCTCCGGAGCCGCGGGTTGCCGACCCCTGAGCTAGACCGTGTAATAAAGCGTGAAGATAAGAAGAATAAAGCGTTTTGATCTAAAACACAAGATATAAAAGTAGGGGTCCAGGGGTGTTCCTTGGCCTGATAAACCTTGAAGACCCCTGACCTATGTCATCATTTTTTTTTACAAGTATCGCCTACCACAAACGTCAGTAAATCTTCCATTATTTGGGGGATTTATGAAGCGTTGAGGTGGTTTTTAGGCTTACGTTCAGACTCAGCCATCATTTTTCTTTCATCTCAGCCGAGCCTGTTCCCCCGTCCAAAGAAATGAGTTGTTCAGCGTATAAAAAGTGAGTTTGGCGGTGCCAACTTCACTTGGCGTGCAGGTGCACCCAGGACTTTCCTGTGATAACAAGCCCAGTCAACAAAAATAGACCTGAGAGTAATAACGTATCTTTTTAGCCTTTCAAGTTGCAGACGTGCCGGCCACTGATATTTGGAGTAGAAAAAGGCGATACTGTCTTTCATTGATTTGCTGCATTTACAGCCGTCCTTGCAAAGTTCAGAGGTGCTAAGGTTTTTTGGTTGTTTTTTTTATCGCCAGCGGCAATGACAGAAAATGTGCGCCTTGTTTACTTTTGGCAACCCGACGCCTGACTAAGGAGGTCCCTGGCCAGTGCGCAAGTGAAAACTGTCAGAGCTTTGTCACCTCGCTGAACAAGGTGCAACAGTGGAAAGCTTGTGGCCTAATTTAAGGCCCCTGTTTCCTGTCTTTACATCATCACTTGGAAACCTCTCGGTGTCCGCTCATACCTCAGCTCTTAAATCATTACACACCAGGTCCACTACTGGCCAGGCAAGGGGCACAAAACACACAAAGTGCTGTTTTTTTTAATGTCTGGAAGGATACCGATTAATAATCCAGAACACAAATGCAGTAACAGGTTTTTGGAATATGTAGCTCACCATTTATTTATTAATACAATGTGCATATTTAAATACCTATTATGTATTCTTAGAGTTTAGCTGTCTTTCAAGCCCAGTAAAAATAATACCGTAAATAAATATTGCATATCTTTGGATCAGGGGTGCGCACACTATTTGGCTCAGGGGCCACATTGGCTTTTGAAATTTGACAGATGGATACCATATCTGTTGGAACTAAGAGTAGGCTTCTCAAACATGGGCTATTTTAATCCTAATACATATATTTTCAACAATACCAGTACCCTGCCTTCCGCCCGAATGCAGCTGGGATAGGCTTCATCACCCCCTGTGACCCACAAAAGGGACAAGCAGTAGAAAATGGATGGATGGATGGCATATCAGAACATCAAAGAAACATAACAATTGTATAAAGGGGTTAAATAACACTTACATTCTCTTTTAGTGGGAGCAGTATTGTTGATCACCCTTTTTTGCCAGTCCGTCAAAGTCTAGTACCAGTTTTGTTGTGGCAATTCTCAAAACAGATCTTTGCTCAATTCTGTTTAAATATTTGGCGGGCCGGATCAAAGGATGTGGCCCGCAGGCCGCAGTTTGCCCATCCCTGCTTTAGATCATTACATATCAATTTTACATTTCCAAAGTTTCTTTGGGTGTGTGCAGTGTATAAATATGATCTACAGCAGTGGTCCCCAACCACCGGGCCGCGGCCCGGTACCGGTCCGTGGACCGATTGGTACCGGGCCGCGGCCACACAAGAAATAAAAAAATAAAAAATAAAAATAAAAAAATAAAAATGTTTTTATTAAATCAACATAAAAAACACAATATATACATTATATATCAATATAAATCAATACAGTCTGCAGGGATACAGTCCGTAAGCACACATGATTGTATTTCTTTATGACAAAAAAATAAAAATAAAAAATTCACGCCCCCCCCCCTCCCCGGTCCGTGGGACAAATTTTGCGGTCCGCAAGTACAAAAAGGTTGGGGACCACTGATCTACAGAACAGCATGACAAGCACAAGACATTGATACAACGTTGATTATACATACATGTCCTTTAAAACTGACTTTGAAACAACGTTGCAAAATAGTTTTTTAAATCTAGACAACGTTGATGTCTAACGTTGTATCCGCGTAGTTGGTTGGGAAATTACCAAGTTTCAATGTCAAATCAACGTCACAACCCACCTGTAATGATCCGTGGTCCGGATCATGTTTTTGTTATGTTCTGTTAGTTTTGGACTTTTTTAGTTCCTGTTTGACACCTGAGATTGTTTTAGTTACCATGGCTACTTATGATTTTCACCTGCCTCTGGTGTTCGGGACGCGCACCTGCTGCTAATCAGAGGACTATTCAAGCCTGTCTTTGCCAGTCAGTCATGCTGGCGTCATTAGTTGTTTGTCTCATGCCTTGCCAAGTAAGTCTTGCTAGTTTCATGCCACAGTTCCCTGAGGGTTCCAGGCCATAGTTTATGCTAAGTGTTTGCTTCATGCTAAGTGTTTGCTTTATGCTCTCGTCACGTCTCTTGTCTTCTAGTCCATGCTAAATATTTAGCTTCAAGGGCGATCGGCACCTTGTTCCTTCGCCTTGTTTTTCCGTTTTCTTGGACCTCTTTCAGTTTTGTTCAAGATTAAATCATGTTCCTACCTGCAAGACCTGTCCAGAGTGATCCGTTTGCATCCCGGGGAAACAAACCTCGCAGCAAGCTGCGACCCCCCCCCGCCGTGACACCAACATTTATTAAACATCGTCAAAAAGCAATGTTGCTTCAAAGTTGTATTCGTGTTGTAGAATATTGGTTAGGAAAATGACCAAAATTCAAAGGTCAAATCAACGCCAGGACCAAACATTGAATTAACGTCATCAAAGAGCATGTTGCTTCAACGTTGTATATGTGTTGGAAAATGACCAAAATTCATTGGTCAAATCAACGTAAGAACCCAACATTGATTAAACGTCGTCAAAAAGCAATGTTGTTTCAACGTTGTATTCGTGTTGTAGAATATTGGTTTTGGAAAGTGACCAAAATTCAATGGTCAAATCAACGTCATAACCCAACATTGATTAAACGTTGTCAAAAAGCATGTTGTTTCAACGTTGTATTTGTGTTGTAGAATATGGGATAAGAAAATGACCAAAATTCAATGGTCAAATCAACGTCATAACCCAACATTGATTAAACGTTGTCAAAAAGCATATTGTTTCAACGTTGTATTTGTGATGTAGAATATGGGATAAGAAAATGACCAAAATTCAATGGTCAAATCAACGTCATAACCCAACATTGATTAAACGTTGTCAAAAAGCATATTGTTTCAACGTTGTATTTGTGTTGTAGAATACGGGATAAGAAAATGACCAAAATTAAATGGTCAAATCAACGTCATAACCCAACATTGATTAAACGTTGTCAAAAAGCATATTGTTTCAACGTTGTATTTGTGTTGTAGAATACGGGATAAGAAAATGACCAAAATTAAATGGTCAAATCAACGTCATAACCCAACATTGATTAAGCGTTGTCAAAAAGCATGTTGTTTCAACGTTATGTTTGAGTTGCTCAACGTCAGGACCTAGTCCAACGAGTTCTCAACGTTGTTTCAATGTCTTGTGCCTGCCGGGTTAATAGCTATCTTTACCATGGTTTGGCTGCAGCACCAACGTGGAACAAATGAACGTGTGCGAGCCTTACAAAATGTTTACATTCAATGAATGATCTAAGAAAAAAAACTCAGTTTGATTCCGGGAAAAAAACAAAATATAATGAAAACAAACACTGAGGATGTTACATCATCTCACTTGATGATGACAAATGTTTCCAAGATAAACACGGTGAAGAAATATGAATAAAAGCATACAGTGGAATGATTACCATCTGGGTAGCATCACAATAAATTAGAAAATAGACTTTATTTCAAGGTTGTGTCGAACTGAGAACAATAGAGTGTTGAAATGTTTGGACGTTTGTATGTTGAGACAAATGTCCACTGCACAGTCAATAGACATCGAGAAATTGTACTCCCAATGAATCTTGTGTTTTTTGAAAAAGTCTCTTACAATAGTGCACCATTTTTGTCCAAAAAAAGAAGCGAACGATGAAATGCATAGTTACGTCACGCTGCTACTAACAACATAGTAGAACCTCTAAAGTCGGAGTTGTGTAATTCGACTCTGAAGGCCAACAAAGTCTTGGCGTTCAAACCAGCATCATGCATGACATCACGCAACACGACTTCAGGGAACCTCACCTGACCTCCGTTCCGTAACCATTAATGGCCCGGGGCGGCATTATCTAGGGGGCGCCTCAAAGATGAGAGGGAAAATAAGATGTATATATATTTGTGCTCGGCACTCATCATGTACGTGTCAGATGGGCGCCCTCTACAGGCGGGATACCAGCTTCAGATACAACCAAACCGAGTCTCAAATCAATCAACCGATCAAACTTTATTCTTATAGCACTTTTTATACACGTAGGCAAGTTGCCACACAAAGTGCTTTACACCAATGTAAAAGAGAGAAAAAGAAAACGCACACATGCACAGCACCATTGACAATAAAAAGGCATGACACTGGAAAAAAACACCATTATTGAGACCTCACTTGAGAAGAATATCTATACATATATGTATATATATATATATATATATACACTACCGTTCAAAAGTTTTGGGTCACCCAAACAATTTTGTGAAATAGCCTTCATTTCTAAGAACAAGAATAGACTGTCGAGTTTCAGATGAAAGTTCTCTTTTTCTGGCCATTTTGAGCATTTAATTGACCCCACAAATGTGATGCTCCAGAAACTCAATCTGCTCAAAGGAAGGTCAGTTTTGTAGCTTCTGTAACGAGCTAAACTGTTTTCAGATGTGTGAACATGATTGCACAAGGGTTTTCTAATGATTAATTAGCCTTCTGAGCCAATGAGCAAACACATTGTACCATTAGAACACTGGAGTGATAGTTGCTGGAAATGGGCCTCTATACACCTATGTAGATATTGCACCAAAAACCAGACATTTGCAGCTAGAATAGTCATTTACCACATTAGCAATGTATAGAGTGTATTTCTTTAAAGTTAAGACTAGTTTAAAGTTATCTTCATTGAAAAGTACAGTGCTTTTCCTTCAAAAATAAGGACATTTCAATATGATCCCAAACTTTTGAACGGTGGTATATATATATATATATATATATATATATATATATATATATATATATATATATATATATATATATATATATATATATATATATATATATATATATATATATATGTATGTATATATATATATATATATATATATATATATATATATATATATATATATATATATATATATATATATATATATATATATATATATATATATATATATATATATGTATGTATATATATATATATATATATATATATATATATATATATATATATATATATATATACAGTATATACATACACGTATATGTGTGTATATATATATATATATATATATATATATATATATATATATATATATATATACACACGTATATGTGTATATATATATATATATATATATATATATATATATATATATATATATATATATATATATATATATATATATATATATATATATATATATACATATATATATAAATGCACATATGTGTATGTATGGATATATATATATATATATATATATATATATATATATATATATATATGTATATATAGCCATATATATATAAGTATACACATGTATACATATATATACATATATGTATATATAGTCATATATATATATATATATATATATATATATATATATATATATATATACGTTAGGTCAGGAAAAAACACAGAGGCTGTATCATCCCTACAAGCCTGTTTCATAGGTTTCCAATCCCCTGACGAGAAGGGAAACCTATGAAACAGGCTTGTAGGTATAATATAGCCACTGTGTTTTTTTCTGACCTAACGTGTGTATGTGTATATATATATATATATATATATATATATATATATATATATATATATATATATATATATATATATATATATATATATATATATATATATATATATTTATATATATATATATATATATATATATATATATATATATATATATATATATATATATATATATATATATATATATATATATATATATATATATATATATATATATATATATATATATATATACATATATATATATATATATATATATATACATATATATATATATATAAATATATGTTATAATGGGAGAAGGAGCAGCACTGAAGGACTGGATTAGGTGTCTGTGTCTGTAGAAGAGTGTTTGTCTCTGTTTTGTTCTGAACTCTTTAAAAAAAGGACAATGTTTACAAATTAAAAAAAAGTTTTTAATCCAAAAAATTGTCCAGTCCCATGTTAAGTATACATTTTAATAATTAATGATATTAAAATATTTAAAAAAAAATTTCTTGCAATTTATCGCGATTAATTATGAGTTAACTGTGGATAAAATGTGGGCAATCGTGATTAAGCATTTTAAAATGGTTTGACAGCACCTGGATTCAAGGCAACATGAAGTGTTTTTTCATTCCTATGGTGGGAAAACATTCCTGGGAGTAAAGAAGGCCCCAATTTTGTGATATTCTGACTCTCACTGTGTCACACTTTGAAATCTCCTGACATGCCACCTTATGAGTGACAAGTCAGACTGTTCACTCTTAATTTCCTGTTTCGTGCCTTTATTTTGTGTTTCTCATTTCCTGTTTTGCACAGTTCGCTGCAGCTTTGCTTTGTGTTTGGAGCGCTGCGCACCTGAGTTGCATTGCCAATTAGCAGTTTACTATTCAAATCCAGCCTTTGTGTTTACTTGGTGCCAATTTGTTTTGTTGTTTGTGTTTGCTGAGTCCATGTTGGTGAGTTTCCTGTTTGTTCCCAATGAAATGACCATTGTCCACGTATTCTTAGGTTGCCCGCCAAAATAACAGCGCGTAAAATGAGTCTGGGCAATAGATTGAAGATGCAAAACCTAAACAAAGTTTTAGTTAAAGTTAGAAACTAACCTCATCCTTATTCTCTACAATGTCCTGTAGGTGTATCGTTGCATTTTGATTCATAAGGTTAGTCCTACATCCGACTTGCGTGCTCAATATCGAGACTTAGAAATATTTTGAGCTGACCACATATTTAAAACATAGCTCTCTAGGGTAGCATTCCTCCTTTTATGTCTTGTTGACAACAGCTTAAAATAAAAAAAATGTGATGGAGATGAAACGTTACCCCAATAATTTATTGCAGGTTTATTTGGATTAGAAAACAGAGAAGTCCCTTTACTGCTATTAAGCCCTAAGCTGTTTTTTGACTGAGACCTCCTGAAGCTAAGACAACGTCTTTGCCATGGAAGCTCATTCTTGTAGTTTATTTCTAAGCAAATATTGAATCCCCTTTGGTGCACTAATATCCAAATATTGTGACGAATACAGCTTTTTTATTTTGCCAAAAGAAATTCTTAAGTAGAAGAAGCACTTTTAATACTTGCTTTTTTTATCATCAAAACTGGGGTTGTCAATATCTGATATTATTGCTACGATATCGGCAAAAATTGTATTACATATGAAATTGGCTTAAATCCAAAATATATCCAATACAAGCATGGTTACTTGTGCAGAGCTGAGAGCCACTTAACATCTAAATGTACTCCAGTTTTGTATTTTATTCTTTTTTTTAGTTGATTTCATTTACAAAAGGAAAACATGCTAAAGGCTACTAGGGGGTAGCGGGGAGTATATATTGTAGCGTCCCGGAAGAGTTAGTGCTGCAAGGGGTTCTGAGTATTTGTTCTATTGTGTTTATGTTGTGTTACAGTGCCGATGTTCTCCCGAAATGTGTTTGTCATTCTTGTTTGATGTGGGTTCACAGTGTGGCGCATATTTGGAACAGTGTTAAAGTTGTTTATACGGTTACCCTCAGTGTGACCTGTATGGCTGTTGACCAAGTATGCTTGCATTCACTTGTGTGTGTGAAAAGCTGTGGATATTATGTGACTGGGCCGGCACGCAAAGGCAGTGCCTTTAAGGTTTATTGGTGCTCTGTACTTCTCCCTACGTCCGTGTACACAGCGGCGTTTTCAAAAGTCATACATTTTACGGTTTGAAACCGATACCGAAAATTTTGAAACCGATACCGATAATTTCCGATATTACATTTTAAAGCATTTATCGGCCGATAATATCGGCAGTCCGATATCGGACATCTCTAGTAATGAGTGTCCTTAACTCAGTCTTTCTCAAATAGTGGGGCGGGACCCCTGAGAGTATCATGCAGTATCATTTTTATTTTTTAAATTAGTAAAAGTTGTTTGATTCATTTTTTTTTT
The DNA here is from genome assembly GCF_033978785.1 of Entelurus aequoreus. Taxonomy (NCBI): domain Eukaryota; kingdom Metazoa; phylum Chordata; class Actinopteri; order Syngnathiformes; family Syngnathidae; genus Entelurus; species Entelurus aequoreus. The sequence continues at coordinate 62,109,618 of NC_084743.1, read as the reverse complement.
GTAGGTTTTATATATTGTTCTCCAATAATTTATCTTTACTTATTGAGCTTATTTTTTATTTTTCACCATCAAATGGTTAATGCCATTTAAAAAAAAAAAGTTTTATAATTTAAATGTAACTTTTTTTTAAATGTATTTCAGGCAAATTCATGCAGTTTTAATCTTTTCTGTTGGAGACTAAACAATGCTAATGTTTGTTTCAAAATTCATCAATATTCCTTTTTTTTCTTTATTGTTAAGGATACAATTTTATACAGAGTTGTACTTATAACAATTTTCAATCAATCAATCAAAGTTTATTTATATAGCTCTTAATCACAAGTGTCTCAAAGGGCTGCACAAGCCACATCCTCGGCTCAGATCCCACAATCAGGGCTAGAAAAAAACTCAACCCAATGTGATTCGATGAAAAACCTTGGAGGGGACAATTTTTATTTTGCGGACAAATCATACTAATTATAGTCGTGGCGGAAAATTGGGAAGCATGAACAGTTTTCTTCTACCTGTGGGGGCATGACAGAAAATAATTGAGAAGCTCTGCCTTAGTTGAACAATATTTCAGCGAAAAACGGCACATTTGTCAATATAAACAAATGTCAAATAGTTATAGTAGCAGATTACTTACACATACAAAGTTACCAAGGCAGAAACATATTGGAGTATCCAGTAACAAACGTGTCGGCATCATTCTACTTAGAGCGTCATGATCTTAATTCAATGATTTATTGTGGCTAGAGATGTCCGATAATATCGGCCGATAAATGCTTTATAATGTAATATCGGAGATTATCGGTGTCAGTTTCAAAATTATCGGTATCTGTTTCAAAAAGTAAAATGTATGACTTTTTAAAACGCCGCTGTGTACACGAACGTAGGGAGAAGTACAGAGCGCCAATAAACCTTAAAGGCACTGCCTTTGCGTGCCGGCCCAGTCACATAATATCTACGGCTTTTCACACACACAAGTGAATGTAAGGCATACTTGGTCAACAGCCATACAGGTCACACTGAGGGTGACCGTTTAAACAACTTTAACACTGTTACAAATATGCGCCACACTGTGAACCCACACCAAACAAGAATGACAAACACATTTTGGGAGAACATCCGCACCGTAACACAACATAAACACAACAGAACAGATACCCAGAACCCCTTGCAGCACTAACTCTTCCGGGACGCTACAATATACACCCCTTCTTTCTCATGAATACATAGTTTAGTAGTTTATGGTTCACTTAGGAGATTGATGAGATTATTTCATTTAAAAAAAAAGGTTCAAGATATTTAGCATAATTATTTTTCTTTGTGAACGGTTTCTTAAACTTTTGTTTAAGAAGTTTCTTAAAGGTTATGCCCAAAAACAAATACCACTCCAGTTTACTTTAAAGACAGTCCATTCCAGGTGGTTATTAATAAACAGGTTAGTGCTTTTTTAATACCTACCATTGTTCTATTTGAGTATTTTCACTTGATTAAGCATTTTCTAACATTCCACACAACAAAATAATTAAAAAAACAGGCCAATAATCTAGGATCTGGTATCGGTATTGTATCGTAAGTGAAAAAGTTGGAATCGGGACACCCCTAATGAAAACCTGTCATGGTGGTGCATGTGGTTCAGTCTTGCACCGCAGCTAGAATGTGCTGGCAACTCTGTGTGTGGGTTTATTCCAAATACTCTTGTTTTCCCAATCAATCAAACTTTACTTATATAGCCTTTCATCACGAGTGTCTCAAAGGGCTGCACAAGCCACAACCACATCCTCCGCTCAGATCCCACATCAGGGCAAGAAAAAACTCAACCCAACGGGGACAACGAGAAACCTTGGAAGGGACCTCAGATGTGGGGACCCCTCCTTGGGTTACCGGTGCAATGTAGGCCTGGCCCTAACCAATCTGGCGCCCTAGGCAAGATTTTAGGTGGCGCCCCCCCACATCGGCAGTGAAGTGTATATACTCACAAGAAACCGAATAGCTTTGTCTTTGACCTTTTTTTTTACTTAAAGAAAGCAAATTAACATATTATATGAGAATGTTATGTTATGATTATCTTTAACCGAATCACAGCAGTGCTCAAATTAAAAAAACAGCATTCCCTCTCATGTGATATTGCTTAATTAACATTAATGATGTGCACTTTAACAACCAGGCTTACAACTATACCTAATATATAAAGTGGTGGAAAAGTGACTATTACCTGCAGGGCAAACATTAGCTAACCAGAAGGCAATAACAATGTAAACAAAAAACACCTGCTTAAAAGATCTAATACAAATGTCCCTGAGGAATGTAAGGTGGGAGTACTGTAATTACCTAACGTTACATTATTATTTTCCATAACAATTTAGCCCCCTCCACAATATTAACCCGTCGTTAAAACAGAACTAGCTATTTATTGATTAGCAATTGCCAAATCATGTAACATTAGCTTAATGCTAAAAAGCCAGGTTACTATCACATTCTGTAACAGACAAATAATTTCATGTAGGCTAACGTTACCTCCCTGCTACCTCTGTCTTTTTCTCATTTCTCCTCTTCTTTTCTCCTTTTCTTCCCTGGGCACCTGACAGTTTTGGCCGTTTTGACATCTTGTGTTGATTTTTTTGATGTGACGTCCAAAAAGAGTCATGATACAGGAAGGGAGGGGGCGCACCGTGCGGGGGGAGGGGGGGCGTAATGTTGTAACAAATATTTCTATTAAATAGGCTTTACTTTGCATTTTAATTAACGTGGGATTATTTTTTGTATTTAGAAATAATAGTACCAACTTTTCTTTTTTTTTTCTCCAACATTTGTGGCACTGGCGTGGCGCCCCCTGATGGACGGCGCTCTTAGAATTTGCCTATACGGCCTATGCCACGGGCCGGCCCTGGTGCAATGGATGCTGAGTGGATACAGTTTAACGTGAGGGTCCAGTCCATAGTGGGGCCCGCAGGGGATCCTCTTGTACGTAGACACGTCTGCAGGGCAGAGACGTCACCGACTGATTCATAGAGCAGTGGTCCATCTGGAACTTTGAGATAGCTAGCACGTCCTCCAAGCTGATCTGTGGCCACTTGATAACCTCTCCACGCAGGAGAGGGGGGCAGAGCAGAAAAGAGAGGCGGCAGATCAACTGGTATTAAAAGGGGCCTATCTAAAGGCTAGAGTGTATAAATTAGTTTTAAGATGGGACTTAAAAATGCTTCTACTGAGGTAGCATTCTGGTATTGGAGCCTGAATAGAAAACAATCTATAACCTGCAGACTTTTTTGGGGGCTCTGGGAATCTAAGCCGGAGTTCTTAGTACGCCTGGGACATATGGTACAATACAATCAGCTAAATAGGATGGAGCTTGACCTTTTAGTATTTTATATGTAAGTAGTGAAACCTTAAAGTCGCCTCTTAAGTGCACAGGAAGCCAATGCAGGTGAGCCAGTATAGGGTAGTGTTGTCCCGATAGCAATATTTTGGTACCAAAATGTATTTTGATACTTTTTGGTACTTTTCTAAATAAAGGGGACCACAAAAAAATGCATTATTGGCTTTATTTTAACAAAAAATCTTAGGGTAAATTAAACATATGTTTATTATTGCACGTTTGTCCTTAAATAAAATAGTGAACATACAATACAACTTGTCTTTTAGTAGTAAGTAAACAAACAAAGGCTCCTAATTAGTCTGCTGACATATGCAGTAACATATTGTCATTTATCATTCTATTATTTTGTCAAAATTATTAGGGACAAGCAGTGTTTCCCATAAACTGCCAAGATACCTGTGGCGGTGGGGGCGTGGCTATGGGCGTGGTCACCATGGCATCATCGAGTAATTTGCATAATGTACTACAATGATTTGATTTTCTCTAAAAAGGCTAAAAAAATGTATACTTATTAATAACAGTTTTGTTTTAAATGTCCATCCATCCATCCATCCATCCATTTTACAATATAATTACAACACTTTATGTACATATTTATATACAGATTTGAACAATAAGTTATTCACTGAAATATATTTATTAATTGTGGTTCTTACAAAAAATATATCTTATAAAATATAAAAGCTAAAATGTCTCAAAGCTCTGCCCCTTTAATTAGTGCATACTAAATAATTTCACTTTAGCCTACTACTACAACCATATTATTTACCAGCAACATAAAGTGAAACAGAGGCAGAGGTGTCCTGCCACAGTCAGTAACAAATAAACAGAAAACAGTAGTGGTGGTAGATGGACACAGAGCTTCATCAAACATCTGATCCACTGAACAAAGAGCTCCAAAAATCTTGAACTTTAGACTGCCATCAGTTTTACTCCCTACACTTAACCATGTGTTGCCTACTGCCTGCAGACTTTGCACCCTTTGTTATATACACATGTTGTGTTTCTAATATAAATACATTTAATAAAGTCAAATACAAATAAGGCAACAACCGAAGTATCCTACACTTCTCTTTTGTAAAGTAAATCTGAACAGCCTATATGGGCATCTACATCAACTATATGATTTGTCTGAGAAGCTGGAGAGGACAAAAAAAAATAAAAAATTTTTTTTTAATTTTTAATTTTTTTTAATTTTTTTAATTTTTTATTTGTGGCGGACGTAATTCTTTCGTGGCGGGCCGCCACAAATACATGAATGTGTGGGAAACCCTGACAAGTGGTAGAAAATAAATTATTAATCTACTTGTTCATTTACTGTTAATATCTGCTTACTTTGTCTTTTAACATGTTCTATTTACACTTCTGTTAAAATGTAATAATCACGTATTCTTCTGTTGTTTGGATACTTTACATTAGTTTTAGATGATACCACAAATTTGGGTATCAATCCGATATCAAGTCGTTACAGGATCATACATAGGTCATATTCAAAGTCCTCAAGTGTCCAGGGACATATTTCCTGAGTTTATAAACATAATATACATTATTTTAAAACAAAAAACTTTGAGATGAATCATAGTAGTATCGACTATATGCTCCTGTACTTGGTATCATTAAAGTGGATGTTGGCTGTAGATCCACCCATGGCTTTTGTTTACATTGTGATGCCGGTGAGCTATGGTGTGTAGTGAAGCATGTTTAGCTATTCCTCGTCCTGCAGGGATGATACTTGTAAGAAACTTGCTTTATTTGTCGCCATGGATGCGAGGATTAGTGATTTAGAAGTAGCTAAAACAATGCAGATTGGGGATGGATGTTAGACGCTATCTAGCTAGCTAGCCATGTCTTAAAGCACCTCTTACTGAGGGTGTTTCAGTGTTTTAACTTCAACTTTATCTTTAGTTTTTAAGCCAAAATGCGTCTGTTCTCCCTTTTCTGTCTACACACTGTGTCTGCTTGTAAGTACTCTGTGATTGTGCGCTGCCGAACATGCTCCTCTGCTCGTAAACCCAGCAATGTCATGACGTAACGACGACGGGGGGCGGGGAGTGGTGAACCGGTACTTTTTAGAGGCGGTATAGTACCGAATATGATTCATTAGTATCGCGGTACTATACTCATACCGGTATAACGTACAACCCTAATATAGTGTGTATATGTATATATATGTATGTATGTATGTATGTATGTGTGTGTGTGTGTGTGTATATATATATATATATATTTATATATATATATACTATATATATATAGGTACTGTATATACAGTATAGGCATAATATAATCAAACTTTTCTATCACATTTTGCAAACCACACCTTGTGTGGTGTTCGGGTCTGTGGGACCCGTTTTCATTTTTTATTAAAAGAAAAATGATACAATTAATTAATTTTTCAAACTGAGACTCACTGACTTTGGCTCATTTCTGTGAAGAACATATATCAGCATACATATTTAATGACCACACACGTACACCCCCCTACACATTTCTATTACATATAAGATGTCCGGGTCCACTGGATAGAAGTGTGGAATTGATGTTCTGTGTAACACACACACACACACACAGCAGGCCTAGACAGGAGGAGGACAGAGTGTAGGTACACGGAACATCAGAGGGTCAAATGTGCGAGAAAATGAGAGCAGACAGTGTTGACCAACAATGTTGCAACCTTGTGTGGGAACCGCAGGTGCAGAAACACAAAGAAGAATCCCTGTGGGATGCAGAAACTGCAGAGAAATTTTCCGTGCAACGTTCATATTGTTGTTACTCAGCCAGCGTTTGTGGGTCTGATGGACCCGTTGCATTTTGTGGCTTTTAATGCTTCACAAACGAACACTTTTATGTTAAAATACTGAACTTTATTGGGATAAGGTAAACATCTGTTCAGTATTTTAACCCCAAAGTCAGCTGGATAGGCTCCAGCTCACCCGTGACCCTGCACGGAATAAGTGTTGGATTTTGAACGAGTGAGAAATGAGTAGGAGAATCGAGTTTCAAGCCACTGGAAGTCCGACGGTGACTCTAGTAAACATAACAAAGCGAGCGGGAGAAAGTAATAATCCCTTTTGTAATACAATGGTTTAATGAGACCTGAAAAGAGCTGGAATGTTTTTTCTTTCTCCAGTCACATTAATCTCACTGGAGTCGGCATGCAGGTAATTGGAACAATAACGCCGAACCCCTTCCTGAAACCCTTTCAGAGGACCGTTTGCAGACGTGACACGGAGGTTGTATCTCCTTAGGCATCCACGTCGTCTTGCCAAAAACCACACCACCGTAGAAACAAACATGCCAACCCAAAGTTATTGATTGAGCCAAAACAATGTGGTCATTGGAAGGCCCGGAAAATGGCCTCTACCGCTGAATCCTGCATCTGTTTCATTGGCTATTGTTCATAGTTGGGACCGTTTTTATTGTCGTCAAATTCATGTGCTTGAAAGTGTTTTGAATTCAACCACCATTTTCCTTATAAAACATAAGAGACTCTGTGAAAAAACTTGATTTCTCTTGATTGCAGTAGACTTCAGCACAGCTAATTTCCAATACATTCATATACCGTCTTTTTCGGACTATAAGTTGCAGTTTTTTTCATAGTTTCTCAGGAGCAACTTATGTGTGAAATTATTAACACATTAGCGTAAATATCAAATAATATTATTCAGCTCATCCACGTAAGAGACTAGACGTATAAGATTTCATGGGATTTAGCGATTAGGAGTGACAGATTGTTTGGTAAACGTATAGCATGTCCTATATGTTATAGTTATTTGAATGACTCTTACCATAATATGTTACGTTAACATACCAGGTACGTTCTCAGTTGGTTATTTATGCCTCATATAACGTACACTTATTCAGCCTGTTGTTCACTATTCTTTATTTATTTTAATTGCCTTTCAAATGTATATTCTTGGTGTGGGTTTTATCAAATAAATTTCCCTCAAAAAATGTGACTTATACTCCAGTGCGACTTATACTCCGAAAAATAAGGTACATAAATTGCTGACATTTATCCATGAAAATATGGAGAAGATGCTAATAGTGTGTTTGACTTCTCCCTACGTCCGTGTACACAGCAGCGTTTTAAAAAGTCATACAATTTACTTTTACCGATAATTTCCGATATTACATTTTAAAGCATTTATCGGCCGATAATATCGGGAGTCCGATATTATCGGACATCCCTAGATATTTCACCTTTTTTTTTGTCAAGTACATAACTCCACGTGTTCATTCATAGTTTTGATGCCTTCAGTGACAATCTACAATGTAAATAGTCATGAAAATAAAGAAAACCCGTTGAATGAGAAGGCGTGTCCAAACTTTTGACCTGTACTGTATGTCTTTTTTTAGCATTTAAAAAAAAAAAAAGACATGTCTTGGCCTATTATGCAAATCATACGATGTCGTTTTGATGCCTTGATTGCCTTGCCCTAGGAAACACGTTAAAAAGTTAAAGTACCAATGATTGTCACACACACACACACTAGGTGTGGCGAAATTATTCTCTGCATTTGACCCATCACCCTTGATCACCCCCTGGGAGGTGAGGGGAGCAGTGGGCAGCAGCGGTGGCCGCGCCCGGGGAATCATTTTTGGTGATTTAACCCCCAATTCCAACCCTTGATGCCAAGCAGGGAGGTAATGGGTCCCATTTTTATAGTCTTTGGTATGACTCGGCCGGGGTTTGAACTCACAACCTACCGATCTCATGAGGGTTATCTTAATTGTACCCTACACAAACGGCTTACAGTGGTCCCTAAAACAATAAATAATATGGCTTTGTCATGGAGGACAGATTAATTCCATCTCATCGTCCACGGACGGCCGTACGATAACCGAAACGGTGTACGAAAACACAGCTGGATCTTTTGGTAAGAATGTTCATGGAAACCAAAATCGTACAAAAAGTGGTGTTTCTAGAAAATTCCATGTCCTAATAATGAACAGTAAAATAGTTTTGTTTTTTTAACTGTATATGGTAAATCCCCTTGATCTACTCAGTCCGTCGCGGGTTGGCGTGAGGAAGTTGTAACAATGTGAAGGAAGTGTGTTTGTGGGAGGCCAGTGTCTCAGTACTTAAGTGTGTTAGCCCAATATCACAGTATAGTTAGCACACAATGTATGTACGCACATTACGCAGCAGCAGGAAATAGCGTTGTTATCCTCTCTTGATAGGATGAGGTTTTCCCATGGCTCAAGTTACGCCCTCGACGGCTTGTCACCGTCTCACTTAATGACCGCGGTCCCCTAAGTGTGTCTTTCATTGGACATCAAGTGACACGGTGAAAAGTCATGTCATCATATTGCCTCGGAATTCAACTTCCTGCTCTCGCTTTCTCTCGGACAATCTCAGTGGCGTATCAACGATTACCGCCTCTGATTGCTTTAAAAAAAAAAAAAAAAAGCCTGAGAACCACAATAAGCTAAAAATCTAACATTCTACAAGTATGAAATCATGAAGCTCTACCGGTGTATCTGCATTGATTTTTCAAAATGTACTATTTGTTAAATAAAATCACAGACAAACTACCCTAATAACTGAAATATTGACCTAAAAACAAACACCTTTTTTCATTTTAAGAGACAAATCGTTTATTTTTTGAATCATGTTTTTAATATCCGTAAAATAACTTCAACTATTTCTTAGTTGCTTGATTATTTTATACCCCTCCTTTATTAATCACTAGGGGTGTCAAAAAATAATTATTGAATGAATCATGATTATTTGTAACGATTCTTAATCATTTCTAAAATATTAAATTGATAAAAAATGTGTGTGTGTGCTACAGCAGAAAGTAAGCAGTTATTAAAAAGTAGATTAATAAGCATACTTGCCAACCCTCCCGAATTTTCCGGGAGAATCCCGAAATTCAGCGCCTCTCCCGAAAAACCTCCCGATTTTCAGCCGGAGCTGGAGGCCACGCCCCCTCCAGCTCCATGCGGACCTGAGTGAGGACAGCCTTTTTCCACGTCCGCTTTCCCACGATATAAACAGCGTGCCTGCCCAATCACGTTATTCCATACGAGGCTTGATTGATTGATTGAGACTTTTATTAGTAGGTTGCACAGTGAAGTACATATTCCGTACAATTGACCACTAAATGGTAACACCCGAATACGTTTTTCAACTTGTTTAAGTCGGGGTCCACTTAAATTGATTCATGATACAGATATATACTATCAGATATATACTATCATCATAATACAGTCATCACACAAGATAATCACATTGAATCATTTACATTATTTACAATGAGCATGGTGCAGATGGAGAAGATCTTCTCGGCGTCCGTGTTGGCGCACACGTTGCCAAAGCCGACGCTGGTCAGGCTGCTGAGGGTGAAGTAGAGGGCGGCGATGTACGAGCTGCGTACCGACGGGCCGCCGACCGTGTTGTTGACGTAGGGCATCTCCAGGCGTTTGTCCAGCTCATGGAGCCATCCTTGGGGAAGAGACGGGAGGACAACAGGGTGACAAGAACTAAATCATCCAGACTAGAGATAAATTGTATTATGTTTATCTTACCTAAAAATAAATATATTTTTTTAATTTAAAAAAAAATAAATAAATACATATTTACTATATTTTGCTAAAAACATCAAAATTAATTGTATTTTTATTTGTATTTTTTCTGACTCCTTATTACATCCAGCCATAGAGTTATACATTGAGATCAATTGTATTATGTTTATCTTACCTAAAAATAAATATATTTATTAATTAAAAAAAAAAAAAAACTAAATACATTTTTACTATATTTTGCTAAAAACATCAAAATTAATTGTATTTTTATTTGTATTTTTTCTGACTCCTTATTACATCCAGCCATAGAGTTATACATTAAAATAAACATTTGAAATAATTAATTTTAAATGATCATAATAATTCATTCAAAATGACCATATTTAATTATTAAAATAATTGCTTGTTTATCAACAACTTTAGCATTTTATTCATTACATTTTGAAGCTCTCAGAAGCCAAGTTATGTTATATTCCTTAAGATTTATTTATGCAAGTTTGAAGTATCAATTATCCAAACACAGTTTTGTTTGCATATTTTCAGGATGTAGATATATATGTATATATATAATATATATATATATATATATATATATATATATATATATATATATATATATATATATATATATATATATATATATATATATATGAAATACTTGACTTGGTGAATTCTAGCTGTAAATATACTCCTCCCCTCTTAACCACGCCCCCCACCTCCCGAAATCGGAGGTCTCAAAGTTGGCAAGTATGTTAATAAGAGTCAAGACAGAGGATAATATAACGATGCTAGCGCCCAAGCATAAAATTAAGTGGACTGATTGATCAATGGAACGGTACTGTAGTGTAGATACCAAGGGTAGTATCAATATATGATCAATACTCATGAGATTATTATTTTTTTGTTTTCACAAAATCAGTTTTGTCATTCTTCATGTTTACAAACTCAGGAACACAGGAGGACCAAATTGATGAAATTAGTAATACAGTAGTAGTTTTTTTTGTTTTTGTTTTAGTTGTGTACTATTTAATTTTTTTTGCTCAAACAATTTGCATGTAATAAAAGAAAATTAGGTTCTAGCAGGCCTTGAATTTTAACTTTTTAAGGTCAAGGCAATTGTTGCCTTAAAGGAGGGATCATATTTTAGGGCACCAAGGCCAACGCGTGTGTGTGCGTGTGTGTGCGTGTGTGTGTACTGTACTCTATGTATTTATGTATACATTTTGTGTATGTTTCATTTTCTACTTATGTACATACATTTGTATATGTAGTAAATGTTTTGTACATTTACACAATAATGTAAACTGAATGAAAATAGGTTGAGAAATGAGCAAGATATGATTTATTTTCAATTTAGATGTTACCTTCATTGAGTACTTTGCTGTCCTTAAAAATGGCCAACTCACAGAACTTACTACTGTGTGTGTGTGTGGTCAAATCTACCTAGCAACAGCTGTCGGTCCTCACAACTACAAAAGTAAAATATTTTTTTTACTTTGTGTGTTTTGCATGCTGAAGTGAGGTTGCAACTCTCTACTCCCATCTAGTGCTAGATATATTTTTTTCATCGTTCTAGCTATAGTGGAAAGGGGGGCCCTCACAACCCACTGACCAAACGTGGGTCCACACAAAGTAGGCAAGTCGTGTGTGTGTGTGTGTGTGTGTGTGTGTGTGTGTGTGTGTGTGTGTGTGTGTGTGTGTGTGTGTGTGTGTGTGTGTGTGTGTGTGTGTGTGTGTGTGTGTGTGTGTGTGTGTGTGTGTATACAGTACTCTATGCATTTATGTATACATTTTGTGTGTTTCATTTTCTACTTATTATGTACATACATTTGTAAATGTTTTGTACATTTATACAATAATGTAAACTGAATGAAAATAGGTTGGGAAATGAGCAAGATATGATTTATTTTCAATTTAGATATGTTACCTTCATTGAGTACTTTGCTGTCCTTAAAAATGGCCAACTTACAGAACTTACTATGTGTGTGTGTGGTCAAATCTACCTAGCAACAGCGGTCGGTCCTCACAACTACGAAAGTAAAAAATGTTTTTTACTTTGTGTGTTTTGCATTCTGAAGTGCGGTTGCAACTCTCTACTCCCATCTAGTGCTAGATATATTTTTTTCATCGTTCTAGCTATAGTGGAAAGGGGGGCCCTCACAACCCACTGACCAAACGTGGGTCCACACAAAGTAGGCAAGTCGTGTGTGTGTGTGTGTGTGTGTGTGTGTGTGTGTGTGTGTGTGTGATATAGGGCTGCCAATTATGTCAAATTAGTTTTTGCACTGCTCATGAAGTCATAGATTAGGAAACTGTAACTTTCAAATTGAAATGATGCATGGCATGTAAACGAAAATCAAACTCTTTGGCATTGACCCGCTCATTATGAGAACAAATGTGACTTTACTACCAAATATGTGCATGGCAGTTTGGGGGCAAAGGGTCTTCAAGTGAAACGTGGAGACCTTGTTATGACTAAAGGAGAGTTAATAACCACCATTATGACAGTGCATACATTCCTGGTCAGTCATGTTCTCTTGGATGCATTAGAAATGTAATCAAATTCATCAAATTGGATTGGGCACACGGACGCTTGGATGTTCTGCACAAGTGCATGCAGGTTGGCCAAGGTCTGTGCCAAACATGAGTCACTGAGACCAGTCTGGGCCTTACAAGAGCTCATCAGTTCTCCCCAAGCGCCTGATGTTCACTGCCACATCTGGAATGAAGTGGATCACACTTTTGGAAGCGTACCAGTCCGCTTGTCAGAGGAAGGCTGCACTGTATGGCGCTCGTCACCTGCCGGTGTGCGCCTTCCCCCTGCAGAGCGTCCGCTCGCCAAACGTCACGGCAGTCGGTAGCCGCCCGGGGAACGTCTCTCAAGTCCTGTCATTTTTAAGACAACTTATGGGAAGTTGACTCGTAAAGCAAAAGGCTTGCCCTTGCCCATGTGGGGGTGCGTGATTCATGTTGTTCACCAAGTAGTTTGATCTCTTTGCAGTGCTTGGTGATTTGATTTGTTGACACATGACTCATCGCATCTTTCCAATAATGAAGCCTCGACGGAATTGGAAAATATAATTGTGTATAGTGACATAATAAGGATTGACAGCTGTTTGTGTTGCTAGCATGTTCGGACTGATGCAGTATTTAACGGTGTTGCGTTGCTGTTTTTTATGAAATGTACATTTATTTGGCGGGCATCACGTTCACTAACACCTGCAGAAATGGAGCCTTTAATAGGTCATAATTCAGAACATTGATTTGAATGTATTTATTTATTTTTTTTCACAATTGTAGTTAAAAAAAAAATACCACAAATTATTTGGGATCCATACATGTTTTTCTTTTTTTTTATCTTTCAATGCCTAAATTTAAAGTTTTTATTTTTTGTCTTATGCCCTTTTTTTCAAAGAATTATTTTATATATGGCAAACACACAAAATATGCCATTTTTTCCCACACAAAAGGTATTTCAAAGTGAAATTTGATGTAAAAAAAAAATGGAGCCTTGAATTCAGAACATTGATTTGAATTTATTTTTTGCGCAATGGTAGTTAAAAAAATTTTAAAAATACCACAAATTATTTGGGATCCACTCGTGTTAAAAATAAGTCATACATTTTTTTAATTTATTTTTTTACTTTCAATGACTACATTTTAAGATTTGATATTGTTTTATGCCCTTTTTGTCAAAGAATAATTATTTTTATGTATGGCAAACACACAAATTATGCCATTTTTTCCCCCACAAAAGGTATTTCAAAGTGAAATTTGATGTAAAAAAAAAAATGGAGCCTTGAATAGGTCATAATTCAGAACATTGATTTGAATTTATTTTTTGCGCAATGGTAGTTAAAAAAAAAAAAATAATACCACAAATTATTGGGATCCACTCGTGTTAAAAATAAGTAATAAATTTTTTTTTATTTATTTTTTTACTTTCAATGCCTAAATTTTAAGATTTTATATTGTTTTATGCCCTTTTTGTCAAAGAATGATTATTTTTATATATGGCAAACACAAATTATGCAATTTTTTTTCCCCACAAAAGGTATTTCAAAGTGAAATTTGATGTAAAAAAAAAAAAATGTAGCCTTGAATAGGTCATAATTCAGAACATTGATTTGAATTGATTTCTTGCGCAATGGTAGTTAAAAAAAAAAAAAAAAAATACCACAAATTATTTGGGATCCACTCGTGTTAAAAATAAGTAATACATTTATTTATTTTTACTTTCAATGCCTGAATTTTAAGATTTTATATTAATTGTTTTATGCCCTTTTTGTCAAAGAATAATTATTTTTATATATGGCAAACACACAAAATATGCAATTTGTTTCCCCACAAAAGGTATTTCAAAGTGAAATTTGATGTAAAAAAAAAAAATGGAGCCTTGAATAAGTCATTAATTCAGAACATTGATTTGTATTAATTTTTTTGCGCAATGGTACTTAAAACAAAAACAAAATATCATAAATTATTTGGGATCCACATGTGTTAAAAATAAGTCATACATTTTAATTTTTTATTTTTTTTACTTTCAATGCCTAAATTTTAAGTTTTTATCTTATGCCCTTTTTGTCAAAGAATAATTATTTTTATATATGGCAAACACACACACAAAATATGCAATTTTTTTCCCCTCAAAAGGTATTTTAAAGTGGAATATGATGTAAAAAATATATATAAAAATGGGGCCTTGAATAGGTCATAATTCAGAACATTGATTTTAATTAATTTTTTGCGCAATGGTTAGTTATTAAAAAAAAAAATATCACAAATTATTTGGGATCCACATGTGTTAAAAATAAGTAATACATTTTTATTTTTATTTTTTTACTTTCATTGCCTAAATTTAAAGTTTACATTTTTTGTCTTATGCCCTTTTTGTCAAAGAATAATTATTTATATATATGGCAAACACAAAAAATGCAATTTGTTTTCCACAAAAAGTATTTAAAAGTGGAATTTAATTTAATTGAAGTGCATCATGTTCATTTACACCTGCAGAAATGATCCGTAGTCAGAATCAATTATGGTGGCAGGCCTCAGCTCTCAGGCGCTGCCCAGCCTTCCATCACCCCTATGGGATTTGCGTCAAGGGCGTTGGATTGGGGTTGGAGAAGGGAGTTTGTTGTGTCTTTGCCGCACTGTCCTTCAGGAGAGTGCGAGAAGCCAGGGAAACAATCCATGTTAGAATGTTTTGTATGCGAGTGAAAATGTGCTTTTCACTCTAAATTGTCTATGACTGGTCCTCAAAATCCAGCGGGGCAGACAGTCCGATGTGATCCAAATCACAAAAGTGTTCTTCCCGCATCCTCCAATCACATTGGACACTTAACATTAAGCTCCTAAAAAGAAAGTGCAAACATAAGGAATATGTAAGAAATGCTTAATAAAGTGTAAGAAAATAGTGCAAAGTGTGAAAATGTAAACCTAGAGAACCCTGAGAACTATTTTCTGCAGGTTTAGTGCCAGGAAGCTACAGCTGTGCTCTAAAGGGTGAGGTGGTGTGGTCTTGGTGGGGACTAGAGCCTTGCATCATTTACAGACCACTTTGGTCTGACTTCGGTCCGTTTGAAGAACAAAATCCCAAAAAGTGCCATACTGTCCAGGTGACTTTTCCTCCTTTATCCACAATTTCTTCATCTTTACTTTCTCTTCTCACTCCATGAGACAACAAGATGGCGCAACCAAACGTGATAGTTGATACTGTTACCTGATTGGCTGTTGGCGTGTCACTCCCACTGATCAGTGACGACTTCCTGTGTTGCTTGGTTACCAGAGAGCGAGCGCCTTTTGTTCATGCAACCAACCTTGCCGAGCAACTTCCGCTTTGAATCAACCATTCCTTGCTTCGGACCTGCATCCGCTCCGAGACCTTCTTGGTTGTAGTAGTGAAATCGCCATGTAAAATTGCTAATGCTAATCAGTAGCATGTCAATAGCAAAGCCAGTGTGTATTAGCAACAAGCTAGTGCATTTTTGGAAAAGCGGAGCCTTACTTTACCTTCGTTTTGAGTCAATTACTTTCTTAGCATTGGAAATTACAACATTACCTAGAGGTAAAATTGCCTGAGGCCGCTCTCAGTGCTGCTGGAGTGATCGCTGCTGAAGTTTTACGTGATTCGATGCCCTGTCGGAGGGGCAGAATTTGGTCAGTGCCAAAAAAGTACCAGATTCGGTATCCATTCCTACATATCATATGTCAAAATTGGTACTGTTGATTATCAGTATCCATTCTCAGGTAGCGGTATTTGCAGTTTGGATTCAAATGTGAAAAGTACATAACCCTAAATGGGATTAAGAGTGCACAAAAAACCGATTCACATCGGAAATGCAATTTTTAAAAAATTAAAAAATTTCTCCAAAAATCTATTTAAAAAAAAAAAAAAATGTATTTGTATAATTGAAAAAAAAAATAAAATAAATAAATATATATATATATATATATATATATATATATATATATATATATATATATATATAAAACAATTGTGTGTATATAAATTTTTTTCAATTTTTTTTAACAATCACTTTTTAAAGATGTTTTAGGCCAGAGGTGTCATAGTTGTTTTCACTGAGGGCCTAATCACAGTTATGTTTGGCCCCAAGGGGCCCGCTTCTAACACTGAATACTATTATTGCACATTTTTTTAACGCATTTTATCAGATTTTTTTTTTAAACTAAAATGTCTAAAAAAAAACATGGTAAATTGCGAACATTTCACCTGAAAATGTAGTGTATATTACTGTAAATGGAAAAACGGTACTGCTGTTTTTATGGTAAAAAAAAAAAAAAAAAAGGCAGTTTAGTTGCCAGAATTTTACTGTAAAATGTACATGTTTTTTTGACTGTAAATAAAAAAAACTGCAATTTTACAGTAAAATTTTGGCATCTTGTTTTTACCGCAAATCAACAACTGTAGATTTTTTGGTGTATTACTGTAAATGCCAAAACGACACCACAGTTTGCTGTAAAAACCACAGTAAATTTCACAATTTTACCATGAAATCTGTTGCTAGTTTTGCACAATTTGATGGATAACTTGCTTTGAAACCATTATTAGTATTTATTTCTATTTAAAAAATGGTTTGAATGTTTGATGATATATTTTTTCATAATTAGACAATATCCAAGTTCTTGGTTGTAGTGT
>NC_084743.1:62042564-62085064 GCF_033978785.1 Entelurus aequoreus | reverse complement strand
GGTCATAATTCAGAACATTGATTTTGATTTATTTTTTGTGCAATGGTAATAAAAAAAATAACATTAAAATACCACTAATTATTTGGGATCCACATGGGCCGCACTCGTGTTAAAAATAAGTCATACATTTTGTTTTTCTTACTTTCAATGCCTATATTTAAAGTTTAAATTTTTTTTCTTAGGCCCTTTTTGTCTAAGATTAGTTCTTTTGTATATGGCAAACACATAAAATATGCAATTTTTTTCCACAAAAAATAATTCAAAGTGGAATTTTTTGTTAAAAAAAATGAAGCCTTAAAAAGGTCATAATTCAGAACATTGATTTTGATGTATTTTTGCAAAATGGTAATTATACCACAAATTATTTGGGATCCACAGGGGCCCCACTGATAAGTGTTAAAATAAGTCATACATTTTTTTTCACTTTCAAATTCAGATCTGTCTATTAGTTTTTCTTTTTTGCATGCGTTTTGTCTTTTGCCCATTTTGTCAAAACCTTTTTTTTATTTTATTTATTATGGCAAACACATAATATGCAATTTTTTTCACCAAAAATATTTCAAACTGGAATTTTTGATGTGAAAAAGTTTGGAGCCTTGAATAGGTCAATAATTCATAATATTGATTTCGATTTATGTTTTTTAAATATCCACAGTTTCAAGATAAAAAAAAATCTGCGTGACAGTTTTGTGTTAACAGTGTCCACTAGGGTATACCGGTACTAGTATAGTACCGTAATACTAATAAATCATATTCGGTACTATACCGCCTCTAAAAAGTATCTTTATTTTTTTTATTTATATCCTGTTTATAAACATATATATCCCTGGACACATCAGGACTTTGAATATGACCAATGTATGATCCTTGGTATCGGATTGATACCCAAATTTGTGGTATCATCCAAACCTAATGTAAAGTATCAAACAACAGAAGAATAAGTGATTATTACATTTTAACAGAAGTGTAGATAGAACATGTTGAAAAGGAAAATAAGCAGATATTAACAGTAAATGAACAAGTAGATCATAATTTTTTACAGCTTGTCCTTTTTAATGCTGACAAAATAATAGAATGGAAAATGACACAATGTGTTACTGCATATGTCAGCAGACTAATTAGGAACCTTTGTTTGTTTACTTACTGCTAAAAGACAAGTTGTCTTGTATGTTCACTATTTTATTTAGGGACAAACATGCAATAAGAAACATATGTTTAATGTACAGTAAGATTTTTTGTTAAAATAAAGCCAATAATGCCATTTTTGTGGTCAGTTTTCTAAATAAAAGGTATCAAAGTACGGAATAGTATTGAAATACATTTTGGTACCGGTATTGTGACAACTCCAGTGTCAAGATTGCAATTTTTTTACTTGTACATTTCACCTGTTTGCTGTTTTATTCCACTTTTTTATTCATTTATTTTTAGTTTTTTTCGAGTATTTTTAGACAGTGCTGCGGGCCATAAAAAAAAAAGAGCTGTGGGCTGCAAATGGCCCCTGGGGCCACACTTTGGACACCATTGCATTACAACATAGCCGTAATGGAGTCCCAATTTAGAGTGCAATAAAGTCCAACTCCCTACCAATCCTTTTTAATCGCAGCCTTTTTGACAAAACCAACATTCAACTTTGTCTAAAGGAAGGGGACCAGACGACGCTTAAATAAAGGACCAAATGAAGGAAGACAAACACTTTTCCCGTCCAGAATACACTTTTTTTTCTCCCCCTTCAGTCAGCTGGTGCAGTCGCTCACTAGTCAAACATGGAAAGAATGGTCACATGCAGACTACAACATGAGCTCAATGTGTGTTTTGTTTTCTAATTCATCATTTACTGCAGTCACGTGCGCTCCCAGCTGGTTTGTTATTGAATGTAACGTTTGTGTTCCCGATACACGTCCAGTTGGGATTGGCTGTAGGATTTCCTGTGAAATGAATTAATTGTCATGAGTTCCGCAAAGGTATACGACGTTTATGCGTGCACGAGTTAACAAGCCAGCGCTTTTTGTGTACTTTGCCCGGCCACCTTGTTTGCTTTTCATGCAATTATGTCGTGTTCGCTATGTTTAGGTTAGACGTTTTTGTATTTAAGAACGACTTTCAGTGACAAATTACTGGAAGAGTCTGTGGCGAACAAACAAAAACTTAATACATGCGGATCTGTTTTTTTTTTTTTAACAGGTGCTCTTAAAGTATGTAATGTTTTTAGCTTTTAAAAAAACAAATCATGCGCGGTTATTTTAATCTGGGATGGCCGATACATTTATATTGTGCTATACACTACCGTTCAAAAGTTTGGGGTCACCCAAACAATTTTGTGGAATATCCTTCATTTCTAAGAACAACAATAGACTGTCGAGTTTCAGATGAAAGTTCTCTTTTTCTGGCCATTTTGAGCGTTTAATTGACCCCACAAATGTGATGCTCCAGAAACTCAATCTGCTCAAAGGAAGGTCAGTTTTGTAGCTTCTGTAACGAGCTAAACTGTTTTCAAATGTGTGAACATGATTGCACCAGGGTTTTCTAATCATCAATTAGCCTTCTGAGCCAATGAGCAAACACATTGTACCATTAGAACACTGGAGTGATAGTTGCTGGAAATGGGCCTCTATACACCTATGTAGATATTGCACCAAAAACCAGACATTTGCAGCTAGAATAGTCATTTACCACATTAGCAATGTATAGAGTGTATTTCTTTAAAGTTAAGACTAGTTTAAAGTTATCTTCATTGAAAAGTACAGTGCTTTTCCTTCAAAAATAAGGACATTTCAATGTGACCCCAAACTTTTGAACGGTAGTGTATATTGCAGCTTCTTGCAATAACGATATATATCAATATAAAATTATAATAAAATGGGTTACATATTGCGTCATTTCTGGTTTTATTATTTTCTCAAAACTATTAATTTACTGTTAATATTTGGTTACTTTCTGTTAAAATATTTGGATACTTTACATTAATAATTAATTAATTTTCCAGGCTTTCGAGGGCCAAATAAAATGAAGTGTAATGTGTTTTGGAAAAGTATCATTATGACTAACCAAATATTACATTGCGAGAATGGGTTTGAATCGTGTTGACTCGAGTTTATTCTGAATCCCAGGAATTGGATTGAATTGCTTTGTGTCCAAGTATTCACCCCCCAATGATTAAGTCATTCTGAGTTAATTTCGTACATGGGTTGCACTTAATTTACTAGATCTTATGTTAAAATCATAATGATGGGAATTGCTGGCAGACACAGTAATTACCGGGAATGCGATTCTTATTCATCCCAATGCGATTAAGAATTTAGAAAAATCGATAAAAATATATATTATATATATTTTTCTCCAAAAATCAATTTTAAAAATTATATATATTTTGTATAATTTAAAAAATATATATATATATGAAAAACAATTGTGTATATACAATTTAAAAATAAAACATTTTTAGGCCAGAGGTGTCAAAGTCATTTTCACTGAGGGCCACGTCGCTGTTATGTTTGGCCCCAGAGGGCCGTTCTAACAGTGAATACTAATATTACACAATTTTTTTATGCATTTTATTAGATTTTTTTTTTTACCTAAAAAGTATAAAAAAATATGTTAAGTTGCAATAAAGGCAGATCAGTTGCCAGAATTTTACTGTAAAATGTACATTTGTTTGTTTTTTTTACTGTAAAAAAAAAAAGAAAGAAGCAATTTTACAGTAAAATTTTGGAACCTGAGCTGCCAGTTTTTTGTTTTTTTTTACCGCAAACCAACAACTGTAGAGTTTTCGGTGAATTACTGTAAATGCCAAAACGGCACCACAATTTATTACAGTAAAAAAAATTTGTTTTTTTTTTCATTTGGAGAAAAATGCTGGAAATAACGCAGTAAATTTCACAATTTTACCATGAAATCTATTGCTACTTTTGCAGAATTTGATGGATAACTTGCTTTGAAATCCTTATTAGTATTTATTTCTATTTAAAAAATGGTTTGAATGTTTGATAATATATTTTTGCATAATTAGACAATATTTAAGTTAACCTAATTTGCGATTACATGGAGTACATGTTTTTTCCCCCTCCCAAAATAGAAAAAACTAATAAATTTCTTAAGAAAAGTTACAGTACTTTATTGATACATATTATATCCAGGGTTTCAAGGGCGAATTAAAATGAAGTGGCGGGTCACATCTTGAGTTTGACATCTGTGTTTGAGGCCATCTCCATGCAACAAGAAAGCACTTGTCTTTAACCTGTTTTGAAAAAGTATCATTGTGACTAACCAAATATTACATTGCGAGAATGGGTTTGAATCGTGTTGATTCTGAATCCCAGGAATTGGAATCGGATTGAATTGTTTTGGTGCCCAAAGATTCACCCCCCCACCCTCTTATGTTTAAATCATGACGGGAAATGCTGGCAGACATAGTAATTACGGAAATGTGATTCTTATTCATCCCAATGCGATTAAGAATTTTGAAAAATCGATTAAAAAAAATATATAAAATTTTCTCCAAAAATCAATTAAAAAATGATATATATTTTGTATAATTTAAAACATATATATATATATGAAAAACAATTGTGTATACAATTGTTTACTTTTTTTTTTTAAGAATCACATTTTAAAGACGTTTTAGGCCAGATGTGTCAAAGTCGTTTTCACTGAGGGCCACATCGCAGTTATGTTTGGCCCCAGAGGGCCGCTTCTAACAGTGAATACTAATATTACACAATTTTTTTATGCATTTTATTAGTAGATTTAAAAATTTTTAAAAAAGTATAAAAAAATATGGTAAGTTGCAATAAAGGCAGCTCATTTGCCAGAATTTTACTGTAAAATTTACATTAGTTTTTTTTTACTGTAAATAGAAAAAAAATGCAATGTTACAGTAAATTGTTGGCACCTTGTCAGGTTCAAACACTGATGACATCTATTAATCAAACAAGAAGCAAGGAATCATGCAGAGACAGAGGTCAATTTAGCTCATGAGGAGAACGCATGGAGCTGCACACTTAGTCACAGTCTCGCCCACACGCTCTAAGGTTCAGCTCCCGCGTTCCTCTTTTCATTCAGAGTTCCATAGTCAACAACACTAAGGCCGCCTCTAAAAGGAGTGGTCACATATATTATGCAAAGCAGGTCCAGGACGCACAGTATGTGACGGAAGGGCTGGGGGCCCTGTGATTTCGCCTTGTCCCCGCTTCATCTGCGTGTTGTCATCTTATCTTCGTTGAGGTCCTTGAAGTCTCTGCTTCGTCTGCGTGCTGTCATCTTATCTTCGTTGAGGTCCTTGAAGTCCTTGGCTGTTAGCGGTCTAAAACAAAGATAACATCTGTGGCTGAGGCCACCCCTCAGACAAGAAGTTTTATCCTTGCATAGATTATAAAAGTCTAACTTGAGCACAATAACTAAGGCAACGGATCTTAAGCATACTAAAGTTAGTGTGATAATATATACATAATTATTCTAACATTTCCCTCCTGTTTATCACATAACTTCCCCAGAATCTTCTTATCCCTAATAACTTCTTCTTGCGATTTTCAGTTAATAGTTCATTTCCCTAGGGCCAAGTTATGTTTACACTCAGAGTTCAACATCATTTTCTCCATTTAGTTTTTTTTACTGTAAATAGAAAAAAAATGCAATACTACAGTAAAATGTTGGCACCCGAGCTGCGGGTTTTTTTGTTTTTTTTTACTGCAAATCAACAACTGTAGATTTTTCGGTGTATTACTGTAAATGCCAAAACAACCCCACAGTTTATTACAGTAAAAAAAAGTGGGTTTTTTTCATTTGGAGAAAAATGCTGTAAAAAACGCAGTAAATTTCACAATTTTACCATGAAATCTATTGCTACTTTTACATTGCACATATTGATGGATAACTTGCTTTGAAATAATTATTAGTATGTATTTCTATTTTAAAAATGGTGTGAATGTTTAATATATTTTTGCATAATTAGACAATATTTACGTTAACATAATTTGCGATTACATGGAGTACATGTTTTTTTCCCCTCCCAAAATACGAAAAACTAATACATTTAGTAAGAAAAGTTACAGTACTTTGATACATATTATTTCCAGGCTTTCGAGGGCCAAATAAAATGAAGTGTAACCTGTTTTGGAAAAGTACCATTATGACTAACCAAATATTACATTGCGAGAATGGGTTTGAATTGCGTTGACTCGAGAGTTGATTCTGAATCCCAGGAATTGGAATCGGATTGAATTGTTTGGTGCCCAAGTATTCACCCCCCCAATGATTAGGTCATTCTGAGTTAATTTCGTACATGGGTTGCACTTAATTTACTAGATCTTATGTTTTAATCATAATGACGGGAATTGCTAGCAGACACAGTAATTACCGGAAATGCGATTCTTATTCATCCCAATGCGATTAAGAATTTTGAAAAATTGATAAAAATATATATTGTATATATTTTTCTCCAAAAATTAATTTAAAAAATTATATATATTTTGTATAATTTAAAAAATGTATATATATATGAAAAAAAAATTGTGTATATACAATTAAAAAAAAATTTAAAAATTTTTTTAGGCCAGAGGTGTCAAAGTCGTTTTCACTGAGGGCCACGTCGCTGTTATGTTTGGCCCCAGAGGGCCGCATCTAACAGTGAATACTAATATTACACCATTTTTTTATGCATTTTATTAGTTGCAATAAAGGCAGCTCAGTTGCCAGAATTTGACTGTAAAATGTAAAAAAATTTTTTTACTGTAAATAAAAAAAACTGCAATTTTACAGTAAAATTTGGCACCTGAGCTGCCAGGTTTTTTTTTTTGTTTTTTTTACTGCAAATCAACAACTGTAGATTTTTCCATGTATTACTTTAAATTCCAAAACAACCTCACAGTTTATTACAGTAAAAAAAGTATTTTTTTTTTCATTTAGACAAAAATGCTGGAAAAAACTGTTAACCACTGTTAAAAAAAAATGTTACCATGAAATCTATTGCTACTTTTACATTGCACAATTTGATGGAAAACTTGCTTTGAAATCATTATTAGTACTGTATTGGAAAAGTACCATTATGACTAACCAAATATTACATTGCGAGAATGGGTTTGGATCGTGTTGACTCGATGAGTTGATTCTGAATCCCAGGAATTGGAATCGGATAGAATTGTTTGGTGCCCAAAGATCCACCCCTCAATGATTAAGTCATTCTGAGTTAATTTCGTACATGGGTTGCACTTAATTTACTAGATCTTATGTTTAAATCATAATGACGAGAATTGCTAGCAGACACAGTAATTACCGGGAATGCGATTCTTATTCATCCCAATGCGATTAAGAATTTTGAAAAATTGATAAAATTATATATTATATATATTTTTCTCCAAAAATTAATTAAAAAAATTATATATATTTTGTATAATTTAAAAAATCTATATAAATGAAAAACAATTGTGTATATACAATTTAAAAAAATAAATAAAAAAATAAATAAAAAAATTTAGGCCAGAGGTGTCAAAGTCGTTTTCACTGAGGGCCACATCGCTGTTATGTTTGGCCCCAGGGGGCCGCATCTAACAGTGAATACTAACATTACACAATTTTTTTATGCATTTTATTAGTTGCAATAAAGGCAGCTCAGTTGCCAGAATTTGACTGTAAAATGTAAACACTTTTTTTTACTGTAAATAAAAAAAACTGCAATTTTACAGTAAAGTTTTGGCACCTGAGCTGCCAGGTTTCTTTTTTGTTTTTTTACTGCAAATCAACAACTGTAGATTTTTCGGTGTATTACTGTAAATGCCAAAACAACCTCACAGTTTTTACAGTAAAAAAAAGTGTTTTTTTTTTCATTTAGACAAAAATGCTGGAAAAAATTGTTAACCACTGTTAAAAAAAATGTTACCATGAAATCTATTGCTACTTTTACATTGCACAATTTGATGGAAAACTTGCTTTGAAATCATTATTAGTACTGTATTGGAAAAGTACCATTATGACTAACCAAATATTACTTTGCGAGAATGGGTTTGGATCGTGTTGACTCGACGAGTTGATTCTGAATCCCAGGAATTGGAATCGGATAGAATAGTTTGGTGCCCAAGGATCCACCCCCCCAATGATTAAGTCATTCTGAGTTAATTTCGTACATGGGTTGCACTTAATTTACTAGATCTTATGTTTAAATCATAATGACGTGAATTGCTAGCAGACACAGTAATTACCGGGAATGCGATTCTTATTCATCCCAATGCGATTAAGAATTTTGAAAAATTGATAAAAATCTCTCCAAAAATTAATTAGAAAAATTATATATATTTTGTATAATTTAAAAAATCTATATATATGAAAAACAATTGTGTATATACAATTAAAAAAATATATGTAACATTTTTTTTAGGCCAGAGGTGTCAAAGTCGTTTTCACTGAGGGCCACATCGGTGTTATGTTTGGCCCCAGAGGGCCGCATCTAACAGTGAATACTAATATTACACCATTTTTTAATGCATTTTATTAGTTGCAATAAAGGCAGCTCAGTTGCCAGAATTTGACTGTAAAATGTAAACACTTTTTTTTTACTGTAAATAAAAAAAACTTCAATTTTACAGTAAAATTTTGGCACCTGAGCTGCCAGGTTTTTTTTTTTGTTTTTTTTTACTGCAAATCAACAACTGTAGATTTTTCGGTGTATTACTGTAAATTCCAAAACAACCTCACAGTTTATTACAGTAAAAAACTTTTTTTTTTTCATTTAGACAAAAATGCTGGAAAAAACTGTTAACCACTGTTAAAAAAAATGTTACCATGAAATCTATTGCTACTTTTACATTGCACAATTTGATGGAAAACTTGCTTTGAAATCATTATTAGTACTGTACTGGAAAAGTACCATTATGACTAACCAAATATTACTTTGCGAGAATGGGTTTGGATCGTGTTGACTCGACGAGTTGATTCTGAATACCAGGAATTGGAATCGGATAGAATTGTTTGGTGCCCAAGGATCCACCCCCCCAATGATTAAGTCATTCTGAGTTAATTTCGTACATGGGTTGCACTTAATTTACTAGATCTTATGTTTAAATCATAATGACGTGAATTGCTAGCAGACACAGTAATTACCGGGAATGCGATTCTTATTCATCCCAATGCGATTAAGAATTTCGAAAAATTGATAAAAATCTCTCCAAAAATTAATTAGAAAAATTATATATATTTTGTATAATTTAAAAAATCTATATATATGAAAAACAATTGTGTATATACAATTTCAAAAATATATATATAACATTTTTTTAGGCCAGAGGTGTCAAAGTCGTTTTCACTGAGGGCCACATCGCTGTTATGTTTGGCCCCAGAGGGCCGCATCTAACAGTGAATACTAATATTACACAATTTTTTTAATGCATTTTATTAGTTGCAATAAAGGCAGCTCAGTTGCCAGAATTTGACTGTAAAATGTAAAAATTTTTTTTTACTGTAAATAAAAAAACTGCAATTTTACAGTAAAATTTTGGCACCTGAGCTGCCAGGTTTTTTTTTGTTCTTTTTACTGCAAATCAACAACTGTAGATTTTTCCGTGTATTACTTTAAATTCCAAAACAACCTCACAGTTTATTACAGTAAAAAAAAGTTTTGTTTTTTTAATTTAGACAAAAATGCTGGAAAAAACTGTTAACCACTGTTAAAAAAAATGTTACCATGAAATCTATTGCTACTTTTACATTGCACAATTTGATGGAAAACTTGCTTTGAAATCATTACTAGTACTGTATTGGAAAAGTACCATTATGACTAACCAAATATTACTTTGCGAGAATGGGTTTGGATTGTGTTGACTCAACGAGTTGATTCTGAATCCCAGGAATTGGAATCGGATAGAATTGTTTGGTGCCCAAAGATCCACCCCCCCAATGATTAGGTCATTCTGAGTTAATTTCGTACATGGGTTGCACTTAATTTACTAGATCTTATGTTTAAATCATAATGACGGGAATTGCTGGCAGACTTCGTAATTAAAGACGGCTAATCTGTTTTATTTGGTTCTGGACTTCACAGGCAAGTAAAACCTGCCTCGTATTTAGTCTGACCAGCTGAGTTTTTACCCCCCTGGCTTCGCACAAGTCCGCGTGAGGAAGTATGAACACTAACAGTGGACGTCACTACTATGACGGATGTTGTGTGTTTTGGAAAGCAGGTCTGTCAGGTCCGTGTCAGTCGGACTAACGTTTTCTACTCCGTCTCTTCTATTTTAAGTCCCGAAACATAACAGAAACGTGGAGGACGACGTCCTCGTCAGCGCTGAGATATTTCCGGAGCGATGCATGGTTGTTTTGGAGCCAAGACGTGTCTGTAGACACCGTGTCAATGTTCTGTTAGTGCAAGGGAGTCCAAATGGCTTCCTCGGCTAGACATGCACTGTAGGGCTTCCCAAGTGTTCTCACGGTGCAACGCTTAATCGTCTGTGACGGGAGGTGAACAAAGCAAATGACCGACCGAGACGTACGACTGCCTGCTAGTCATGTCCGTGTCAGTGCTTTTCTACTTGAGTCCTTTTTAAACTTAGCTTCTAGTCACTGGAGGGACTAGAGCAGTGTTTTTCAACCACAGACTGGTGTGCCGTGGGAGATTATCTAATTTCACCTATTTGGGTTAAAAATATTTTTTGCAAACCAGTAATTATAATCCACAAATGTGCCGTTGTTGAGTGTCGATGCTGTCTAGAGCTCGGCAGAGTAACCATCTAATACTCTTCCATATCAGTAGGTGGCTAATTGCTTTGTAGATGTCGGAAACAGCGGTAGGCAGCGTGCAGGTAAAAAGGTATCAAATGCTTAAACCAAAAATAAACAAATGGTGAGTGCCCCTAAGAAAAGGAATTGAAGCTTAGGGAAGGCTGTGCAGGACGAAACTAAAACTGAACTGGCTACAAAGTAAACAAAAACGGAACGCTGGACGACCGCAAAGACTTACTGCGGAGCAAAGGCGGCGTCCACAATGTACATCCGAACATGACATGACGATCAACAATGTCCCCACAAAGAAGGATAAAAACAACTGGAATATTCTTGATTGCTAAAACAAAGTAGATGCGGGAAACATCGCTCAAAAGGAAGACATGAAACTGCTACAGGAAAATACCAAAAAAAGAGAAAAAGCCACCAAAATAAGGGCACAAGACAAGATCTAAAACACTACACACATGAAAACAGCAAAAAACTCCAAATAAGTCAGGGCGTGATGTGACAGGTGGTGACAGTACACCTACTTTGAGACAAGAGCTATAGTGATGCATGCTTGGTTGTGGTTTAAAGTCATATCCAACAATTGTGACAATGACTTTTTTACTGTCAACTGAGTTTCGTTTTTTTATGATGTCTGCTGGTGGTGTGCCTTCGCATTTTTTCAATGCAAAAAAAGTGCCTTGGCTCAAAAAAGGTAGAAAAACACCTGGGGCCGTACTTATCAAGCTTCTCAGAATTACTCCTAAGAAGTCTGCTAAGAGTTGACTTAAGAGTAAATAAATTCTTCGCTGAAAGCTGCACTTAAAAGTTAGTTATCAAGCGTCTTACTCACACTTTCAGCGAAGTGTAGGACTGAATCTTAAGTGTCACACTCAGAGCTGAATTACGACATTACTATGTGCCGTAAATGGAATTTTAGGTGACGTCATTTCTGTGTCCATAGAAATGACCAATCACGAAAGGGAATCCGTTGTCTAAGAATAAAGAAATATCTTGGAAATATTTAAGTGGACAATGGGAGTGTATATTTTGACAATAAACAACAAAATAATACAAAACAAACTAGTCCCCGCCGGCACTCACGCTACCGCTCCCTCTCTTCTATCGCCCACACACTCACTGACGTCACTCACCTCACGGCCACACACATACGCTACTGTCATAACATTTTCTTTCCAATTCATTAATTAGGCAACTAATTTGAAACTGGTGTGGGTGGCTCTATATATACTAGCCCACTGCAGACACATGCAGAAATCAACATGGAATCGAAAAGTATTAAATCTGTGACAAAAATAATACCCGCTCTGTCTAAACGATACAGTTTGATCTGCTAGTCATCAAACAAATCCAGAACATCGTTCCGCTCCCTGAATGTTCGCGCACGTCTCTCTCGCCTCAGTGCCATCCCCTGCTGGCAACTCCTAACCACTTAAGACACCTCTGAAGGTCTCTTAAATATCGTGGAGAGTAGGAGTGATTCTTAGACTTAAGAACGTTGATAAAAAGCTTTTATTCTTAAGTTTGAGAGTAGGACTAAATTTCGCAAATTCTCAGGACTTAAGTGTAAAATGGCACTCTAAGAAGCTTGATAAGTACGGCCCCTGGACTAGAGGACAAGGGCGAGCCAAACATGCTACACTGCAAGGCCCACCAGGACGCAAAAAAAAGCACCGCCAACCGCTAAACTAGCGCGCTTCAATGTAAACAAAGATGGGCAGGATCGATATCAATATCTAAGGTAACGATACCGAGTGGAATATCTGTTAATTTTACAGTGATTACATCACTATTTTTTTTTTTTAATCACAAAATCATTTTGTCGTTGACATTAGTCTACTACAAATTTTGGTATAGATCCAATACCAAGTAATTCCCGGGGTCATATACCAAATGCTGATACTTGAAATTTACATTTTTGTTATAATCGGACAAAAACACAAGACGGCTGTGTAACAATATCAAATATTCCAAATGTTTCCTTATTCTATTTGATTACATACACAATTCATAATAAAATCAATAGTACAAAATAATTAAAAGGAAAAAATACAATTGGCTCTTGTTTTCTGGGTTTGTAAACAATACCAAAAATACAAAATAATTGTGATGAATTAAAGATATCGATTTTAATCACTGATACTGTCTGCTTACCCCTAGGTTGTAACTGTCCTTACGGGTTTGTACCTTATCTATGTTACTGTGTTTTGTATAGTTTCATTTTCCAATTCTACTTCCTGTTTGCCCTCACAACTCATTTGGTTTGAGCGCTGGCTCTCTCACCTGTCTGCCGGTTGGCAATCAGCCCACGCCCGTCCGCCGGTGGGCAATCAAGAAGCCACTTAAGTCAGCCTCGCTAGTTTGATGAGGCTGGATCATTGTTTTGCTTTCTTTGCTTTGGTCTTTAGTGTTTTCTCTTTGGGCACGTCCCAGCTGAGTGCTGGCTCTCTCACCTGTCCTTGGTTGGCAATCACCCCGCGCCCGTCCTTGGTTGGCAATCAGCCCGCGCCCGTCCTTGGTTGGCATTCAGCCCGCGCCCGTCCTAGGTTGGCAATCAGCCCGCGCCCGTCCTTGGTTGGCAATCAGCCCGCGCCCGTCCTCGGTTGGCAATCAGCCCGCGCCCGTCCTCGGTTGGCAATCAGCCCGCGCCCGTCCTCGGTTGGCAATCAGCCCGCGCCCGTCCTCGGTTGGCAATCAGCCCGCGCCCGTCCTCGGTTGGCAATCAGCCCGCGCCCGTCCTCGGTTGGTAATCAGCCCGCGCCCGTCCTCGGTTGGTAATCAGCCCGCGCCCGTCCTTGGTTGGCAATCAGCCCGCGCCTGTCCTTGGTTGGCAATCAGCCCGCGCCTGTCCTTGGTTGGCAATCACCCCGCGCCTGTCCTTGGTTGGCAATCACCCCGCGCCCGTCCTTGGTTGGCAATCAGCCCGCGCCCGTCCTTGGTTGGCAATCAGCCCGCGCCCGTCCTTGGTTGGCAATCAGCCCGCGCCTGTCCTTGGTTGGCAATCAGCCCGCGCCTGTCCTTGGTTGGCAATCAGCCCGCGCCTGTCCTTGGTTGGCAATCAGCCCGCGCCCGTCCTTGGTTGGCAATCAGCCCGCGCCCGTCCTTGGTTGGCAATCAGCCCGCGCCCGTCCTTGGTTGGCAATCAGCCCGCGCCCGTCCTTGGTTGGCAATCAGCCCGCGCCCGTCCTTGGTTGGTAATCAGCCCGCGCCCGTCCTTGGTTGGCAATCAGCCCGCGCCCGTCCTTGGTTGGCAATCAGCCCGCGCCCGTCCTCGGTTGGCAATCAGCCCGCGCCCGTCCTCGGTTGGCAATCAGCCCGCGCCCGTCCTAGGTTGGCAATCAGCCCGCGCCCGTCCGCTGGTTGGCAATCAGCCCGCACTCGTCCCCTGGTTGGCAATCAGGAAGTCGCTTAAGTCAGCCTCGTTAGTTGGATGAGTCTAGATCATTGTTTTGCTTTCTTTGCTTTGCGCTTCAGTGTTTTCTCTTTGTGCACGTCCCAGCTGAGCGCTGGCTCTCTCACCTGTCCTTGGGTGGCAATCAGCCCACGCCCGTCCTTGGTTGGCAATCAGGAAGTCGCTTAAGTCAGCCTCGTTAGTTGGATGAGTCTAGATCATTGTTTTGATTTCTTTGCATTGCGCTTCAGTGTTTTCTCCTTGTGCAGGTCCCAGCTGCACGTCTTTTTTTTTTTTTGTAATTAATTACATTTCAAGCTGTCAGTCAGCCGCAAAATTAGGAGCCTTCCCAACAGGCACAAGACATTAAAACAACATTGAGAACTTTTTGAATCAGGTCCTGACGTTGAGCAACTCAAAGCCAACGTCGAAACATGCTTTTTGACGACGTTTAATCAATGTCGGGTTCTGACCATTGAATTTTGGTCATTTCCCAACCAATATTCGACTAAACAAACACAACGTTGAAACATCTTTTTTTGACGTTTATTCAATGTCAGGTTGTGTTGTTGATTTGACTATTGAAATGGATCCAACGTTAGACAATTTACAAATACAACTATTTTGCAACGTTGTTTCAAAGTCTGTTTTTAAAGGACATGTATGTATGATCAACGTTGAATGTTGAATGTCTTGTGCCTGCTGGGTTGTAACCTGTTTTAAAATGCTTCTATTACCAGTTATATGTTGAATTATTTATTGCGACATACATTATCGCATTAGTGCAATATACACTACCGTTCAAAAGTTTGGGGTCACATTGAAATGTCCTTATTTTTGAAGGAAAAGCACTGTACTTTTCAATGAAGATAACTTTAAACTAGTCTTAACTTTAAAGAAATACACTCTATACATTGCTAATGTGGTAAATGACTATTCTAGCTGCAAATGTCTGGTTTTTGGTGCAATATCTACATAGGTGTATAGAGGCCCATTTCCAGCAACTATCACTCCAGTGTTCTAATGGTACAATGTGTTTGCTCATTGGCTCAGAAGGCTAATTGATGATTAGAAAACCCTTGTGCAATCATGTTCACACATCTGAAAACAGTTTAGCTCGTTACAGAAGCTACAAAACTGACCTTCCTTTGAGCAGATTGAGTTTCTGGAGCATCACATTTGTGGGGTCAATTAAACGCTCAAAATGGCCAGAAAAAGAGAACTTTCATCTGAAACTCGACAGTCTATTCTTGTTCTTAGAAATGAAGGCTATTCCACAAAATTGTTTGGGTGACCCCAAACTTTTGAACGGTAGTGTATATCGCGACATAGACTTTGGTTCATATCGCCCATCCCTATGAGCTCTATCGTCGGCCAAATTGATGTCAGCCATACTGATTTTTTTCAATCCTATCCACATTATTTATATAGCACATTTCAAAAAACTATACAATATTTCACAAGGTTTCCCAAGGAGAGTCAATAATATAAAACATTTAACCATAAAAAGAATAAATGCATAAAAGAAAACAATCGACTAAAATCACACAACTCTCATGCTGGTTTAAAAGCCAAAGAGTAAAAATATGTTTTAGACGTGATTTAAAATATCGATATCGTAGAAAATGCACGATGCCCTCTGGATTTTAAACAGGTTTTTGGGACGACATGAAGAAACTGATCAGCTGACCTTAGAGTCCTTGTGGTTGTGTACATTTTTTAAAAGTCTGACTTATTAAGACAAGGGCGTCAACCTCATTTTCCTCGTGGGCCACATTGCAGATACCAAAGCCCTTGGAGGGTCGCTTCATGTTAATATTACACAGTGTGTGGCGCATTATGAAGCCTAAAATACCACAACGTAGACTGTTGAACAACTTAAAGGCCTACTGAAAGCCACTACTACCGACCACGCAGTCTGATAGTTTATACATCAATGATGAAATCTTAACATTGCAACACATGCCAATACGACCGGGTTAACTTATAAAGTGCCATTTTAAATTTCCCGGGGAACTTCCGGTTCAAAACGCCTTTGGAGGATGACGTATG
The DNA here is from genome assembly GCF_033978785.1 of Entelurus aequoreus. Taxonomy (NCBI): domain Eukaryota; kingdom Metazoa; phylum Chordata; class Actinopteri; order Syngnathiformes; family Syngnathidae; genus Entelurus; species Entelurus aequoreus. The sequence goes on along the minus strand of NC_084743.1, from coordinate 62,068,911 downwards.
CGCGTGACGTCGCGAGGTCCACGGAAGTGTTTGGACCCTTTTGGACACAATACACAGAGCTCTGTTTTCTTCGACAAAATTCCACAGTATTCTGGACATCTGTCTTGGTGAATCTTTTGCAATTTGTTTAATGAACAATGGAGGCTGCAAAGAAGAACGTTGTAGGTGGGATCGGTGTATGCGGCTGGCTGCAGCAACACAACAAGGAGGACTTTGTTGGATAGCAGACGCGCTAGCGGCGAACTCACCTTGACTTCCTACGTCTCCGGGCCGCCGACCGCATCGTCGATCGCTGGAACGCAGGTGAGCACGGGTGTTGATGAGCGGAGGAGGGCTGGCTGGCGTAGGTGGAGCGCTAATGTTTTTATCATAGCTCTGACGAGGTCCCGTTGTTAAGTTAGCGTCATTCAGCGTCGAATACACATTAACCGTGTATTTACATGTCCAGAGTTTGGTTCGGTGTCTCCTGATAGTAGTATTGTTGATCTTCTGTCTATCCTTCCAGTCAGGGATATATTTATTTTGTTTCTATCTGCATTTGAGACGGATGCTATCACGTTAGCTCATGCTAAAGAGCTTCGTCGATGTATTGTCGTGGCGATAAAAGTCACTGTGAATGTCCATTTCGCCTTCTCGACTCTCATTTTCAAGAGGATATAGTATCCGAGGTGGTTTAAAATACAAATCCGTGATCCACAATAGAAAAAGGAGAGAGTGTGGATTCCAATGAGCCAGCTTGTACCTAAGTTACGGTCAGAGCGAAAAAAGATATCTCTTGAACTGCATTCTAGTCCGTCACTCTAACGTTCCTCATCCACAAATCTTTCATCCTCGCTCAAATTAATGGGGTAATCGTCACTTTCTCGCTCCTAATATCTCTCGCTCCATTGTAAACAACGGGGAAATGTGAGCAGCACTACCACTTGTGACGTCACGCTACTTCCGGTAGGGGCAAGGTTTTTTTATCAGCGAGCAAAAGTTGCGAACTTTATCGTCGATTTTCTCTACTAAATCCTTTCAGCAAAAATATGGCAATATCGCGAAATGATCAAGTGTGACACATAGAATGGATCTGCTATTCCCGTTTAAATTAATTTAAGCTGTGCATCAAGCAAGAATGGGAATGGATTCCACCTGAAAAGCTTCAAAAATGTGTCTCCTCAGTTCCCAAACGTTTACTGAGTGTTGTTAAAAGGAAAGGCCATGTAACACAGTGGCAAAAATGCTCTTTTGCCAACTTTTTTGCAATGTGTTGCTGCCATTAAATTCTAAGTTAATGATTATTTGCAGAAACAGTTTAAGTTTCTCAGTTTGAACATTAAATATCTCATTTTTGCAGTCTATTCAATTGAATACAAGTTGAAAAGGATTTGCAAATCATTGTATTCTGTTTTTTTTTTTACGATTTAACGTGCCAACTTCACTGGTTTTGGATTTTATAAAACCATTGTCCAACTTAAAACCAAGATTTGTGACTGTGGCTTTAAAATAAGGCATCAAGCCATGATGCCTGACCAACTCCCACAATCCCTCAGTGGAGATACTGGTGTCTGCTGACTGATATACAGGTTAGAAGACAGGAGCCATCATGTTTTGGCCCCCTACGGAACATTCTGCACTTGAGAAATGAGTCACAGGCACGACGTGTCCGTGTTCTCCAGTCCAGTAAACGTCACGACGGACCGAAGCTCCGTGATTCATTTCGCCGTCGCCATCCAGACCTGGCTCTCGGGGCGCAGGTTCGCCGTGTCACACCATCGGCCCTTGGTCCCTCCAAAGTGACTTGACGTTACTTTTGCTCAGGGTCAAGTGTTCGAACTGGAGCAGCTGCCGACGCGGAGTTAATTGTCTGGCTGCGAGCGTCTCGTAGCTGACGCTCTCGGATAAGTATGCTTTGTGTCCATGCAAGTGTTTGGCGAGTAGTTCAATTCCTTCTTGATGGGGGACTTCTCTCTCTCTCTCTCTCTCTCTCTCTCTCTCTCTCTCTCTCTCTCTCTCTCTCGCTCTCTCTCTCTCTCCCCCCCTGTCCTTGCTGGCAGGAGCTCTAATACTGTTGGCAAGAGGGACCAGAATAAAAACAGCAACAACAGACACAAGAGAAGGAAAAAAGCAAAGCCATCCATTGAACCGCAGCTTTTGCTGTCTTGTAATCTTATATCTTTTTTTTTTTTTTTTTTTTTTGTTAAATAAACTTTTTTTTTTTTTTTTTTTTTTTGTGTGTCCCCGCCTCAGCTATCTGGAAGACGCGTGTTAATTAGGTAGCTGAGAATAAAACCGGCTCATCTGGAGAGAGGCGGTGCATTCTGGAGCGAGATGGCTAACGGAAAGGTTCTGCTGCTCCTGCATGGACTTCTCCTGGCGGCGGTGACTCGGCCCACTCTGCAAGGAGGTAAGCGTGCCACGTCTCTGCCACTGAGAGCAGGTGCAAGGCTTTTTTTTGTTTTTTTTGCATGTTTTATTTTTTGAAGAACATTTTACAGCTATGTTCCCTTTTTCTTTTCTTTTTTTTTTGCACCATGACCCCAATAATACTCCTTTTTTGCAGCTTTTGTAAATGTTAAAAAGGCTTTTTTTTTTTTTTTGCACACTTGATGAATCACCATGAATAGTTGGGAAATCAAACCTCCGTTAGTACATTGGAAGTCATTCTTGGCACCGTGTTCATATACACACTTCTAATGAGTTGGCTCACGCTGAATGCTCTCCTCTGCCGCAAGTGTGCAATAGATTCTGTCAGGAGAGTAACCTGCGCCATTGAGAGCTTGTTGCAGGGAATATTTTACTTATTTGGGGCAAGAAATACACACTCGTGCAAATGTATGCCTGCATTTGTCACATTAATATCTTCTAGTATGCTGATTCAGTCAAACGTGCAACCTGGTTACATTTTTGGTACAATATGCAGAAAAAAATCGATTCGCATCCAAAACACGGTTCTTATTCACCCCTTTTCTAAACTGATGTATAATTTGAAAAGAAGTGATTTGAATATACACTATCGTTCAAAAGTTTGGCGTCACCCAAACAATTTTGTGGAATAGCCTTCATTTCTAAGAACAAGAATAGACTGTCGAGTTTCACATGAAAGTTCTCTTTTTCTGGCCATTTTGAGCGTTTAATTGACCCCACAAATGTGATGCTCCAGAAACTCAATCTGCTCAAAGGAAGGTCAGTTTTGTAGCTTCTGTAACGAGCTAAACTGTTTTCAGATGTGTGAACATGATTGCACGAGGGTTTTCTAATCATCAATTAGCCTTCTGAGCCAATGAGCAAACACATTGTACCATTAGAACACTGGAGTGATAGTTGCTGGAAATGGGCCTCTATACACCTATGTAGATATTGCACCAAAAAAGCAGACATTTGCAGCTAGAATAGTCATTTACCACATTAGCAATGTATAGAGTGTATTTCTTTAAAGTTAAGACTAGTTTAAAGTTATCTTCATTGAAAAGTACAGTGCTTTTCCTTAGAAAATAAGGACATTTCAATGTGACCCCAAACTTTTGAACGGTAGTGTATCTCAATCATAGCAAATGTGCATTAATTTCAGTTTTTTCTGAGGTCTAGAAAGCAGTCTTTGCCATTAAGTTGAATGTGCCGGTCTTGTCTTTTGTTGAGTCCTACAAAGTGTTTATACTGTAAGTACCGTATTTTTCGGATTATAAGTCGCACCGGCCGAAAATGCATAATAAAGAAGGAAAAAAACATGAGTCGCATTTTTGGGGGAAATTTATTTGATAAAATCCAACACCAAGAATAGACATTTGAAAGGCAATTTAAAATAAATAAAGAATAGTGAACAACAGGCTGAATAAGTGTACGTTATATGAGGCATAAATAACCAACTGAGAACGTGCCTGGTATGTTAACGTAACATATTATGGTAAGAGTCATTCAAATAACTACACTACAAAAATTTAAATCTAAGTAAGATTAAATATCTCAAATAAGGGTGATTTTTGCTTATTTTCTATCTGATAAGATAATTCTTCTCACTAAGCAGATTTTATGTTGGAGTTTTTTTACTTGTTTTAAGTGTTTTGGTCCTAAATGATCTCAGTAAGATATTACAGCTTGTTGCTGAGATTTGATGACCTATATTGAGTAAAACATGCTTGAAACTAGAATATCAACTGTTGCAAAGCTGTGTCATCAACACTCACAAGTACGGATGGCCGATAATGGCTTTTTGCCGATATTCGATATTCCGATATTGTCCAACTCTTAATTACCGATACCGATATTTATACAGTCGTGGAATTAACACATTATTATGCCTAATTTGGACAACCAGTTATGGTGAAGATAAGGTCCTTTTTAAAAAAAATTATAAAATAAAATAAGATAAATAAATTAAAAACATTTTCTTGAATAAAAAAGAAAGTAAAACAATATAAAAACAGTTAAATAGAAACTAGTAATTAATGGAAATGAGTCAAATTAACTGTTAAAGGTTAGTACTATTAGTGGACCAGCAGCACGCACAATCATGTGTGCTTACGGACTGTATCCCTTGCAGACTGTATTGATATATATTGATATATAATGTAGGAACCAGAATATTAATAACAGAAAGAAACAACCCTTTTGTGTGAATGAGTGTAAATGGGGGAGGGAGGTTTTTGTGGTTGGTGTACTAATTGTAAGTGTATCTTGTGTTTTTTTATGTTGATTTAATAAAAAAAATAAAAATAAAAATAAAAAAAACGATACCGATAATTTCCGATATTACATTTTAAGCATCTCTACTCACAAGTATAAAACTACTTTTTTAAAGTAATAATTTCTTATTTCAAGCATGAAAAAAACAAAACATTTAACATGTAACATTTCAAACAATTTTGAACAGAAATTGTTCATGCACATTCAGATAAATTCTTCAAAATTACAATTAAAAAAAATTTGCCTTGTTGCCTTTCCATTAAGAACAATAAATTAGTTTTTAGTATAAGTTTGCTGGTTTCAAGAAATGTAATGCCGAGCGCATATCATTATGTCAAGATAATGGCACTAGCATTTACTTCATTTAAGAATATTTTTCAACATATTGAGCAAAAAGGTCTCGTTTTTTTTTTTCTACCAAGAAAAGTGCACTTGTTATTAGTGAGAATATTCTTATTTTAAGGTATTTTTGGGTTCATTGAGGTTAGCTAATTTTACTTGTTTTGGAAAGTCTTGACAAGCCAAATTTTCTTGTTCTATTGGCAGATAATTTTGCTTAGTTCAAATAAAAATACCCCTCATTTTTGTGTTTTTTTTTCCATGTTTTTGAACACTGACTTTTTGCAGTGCAGGGAATATTTTAGTTAGACCGACTCATTTGGGGGCAAGAAATACCCGCTTGTGCAAATGTATGATTCTGATCTATGCCTGCATTTGTCACATTAATATCTTCTAGTATGCTGATTCAGTCAAACATGCAACCTGGTTATATTTTGTGTCAAGCACTTTTTGGTACAATATGCAGAAAAAAAATTGATTTGCATCCAAAACACTGTTCTTATTCACCTCTTTTCTAAACTGATTTATAGTTTGAAAATAATTGATTTTATTATATCTCAATCATAGCAAATGTGCATTAATTTCAGTTTTTCTGAGGTCTAGGAAGCAGTCTTTGCCATTAAGGGGTTAATGCATGTGCCTCACAATACGAAGGTCCTGAGTAGTCCTGGGTTCAATCCCGGGCTCGGGATCTTTCGGTGTGGAGTTTTTGCATGTTCTCCCCGTGACTGCGTGGGTTCTCTCCGGGTACTCCGGCTTCCTTCCACCGCCAAAAACATGCACCTGGGGATAGGTTGATTGGCAACACTAAATTGTGTGAATGTGAGTGTGAATGTTGTCTGTCTATCTGTGTTGGCCCTGCGATGAGGTGGCGACTTGTCCAGGGTGTACCCCGCCTTCCGCCCGAATGCAGCTAAGATAGGCTCCAGCACCCCCCGCGACCCCAAAAGGGACAAGCGGTAGAAAATGGATGTATGGATATCTCAATCATAGCAAATATGCATTAATTTCAGTTTTTCTGAGGTCTAGAAAGCAGTCTTTGCCATTAAGTTGAATGTGCCAGTCTTTTGTTGAGTCCTACAAAGTGTTTATACTGTAAGTACCGTATTTTTCGGACTATAAGTCGCTCCGGAGTATAAGTCGCATAATAAAGAAGGGAAAAAACATATAAGTCGCATTTTTTGGGGGGAAATTTATTTGATAAAATCCAGCAACAAGAATAGACATTTGAAAGGCAATTTAAAATAAATAAAGAATAGTGAACAACAGGCTGAATAAGTGTACGTTATATGAGGCATAAATAACCAACTGAGAACGTGCCTGGTATGTTAACGTAACATATTATGGTAAGAGTCATTCCAATAACTATAACATATAGAACATGCTATACGTTTACCAAACAATCTGTCACTCCTAATCGCTAAATCCCATGAAATCTTATACGTCTAGTCCAGGGGGGTCAAACGTACGGCCCGAGGGCCGGATCAGGCCCGCAAATAGGTTTTACCCGGCCCGTGGGATGAGTTTACTGGTATAAAAATGTACTTGAAATTTTTGAATGAAAGAAACAGCTGTTCTAAATGTGTCCACTAGATGTCGCAATAGCAATTCTTTGCATCTTTGTAGATGATGCTACATATGTAGAAAATAAACCACATGATCAGTCAAGGAAAATGATCAAACTACATAAATAAAATACTGTAATTTGATTTTGATATAATTTTTTTTATCTTGATAGATTGTAAATTAACAGCAATGAGTTGACTGATGAACATGATCACATAATTTATTTAGAAAATATAAATAACGACAAATAAAGATAGAATACTATTAACCGCAACAGTAATTGTAAAAAAAAATCCCTAACAACATTATGATTTGTACAATTTCATAATGTGCTTGTTCTATTTTTAAACAAAGAAAACAATCTGAAGTTCTTTATTTTTAAGTTATCGTGCCGTCATTTTACCAATGTGGCCCACTTGGGAGTAGATTTTTCCCCATGTGACCCCTGATCGAAAATGAGTTTGACACCCCTGGTTTAGTCTCTTACGTGAATGAGCTAAATAATATTATTTGATATTTTACGGTAATGTGTTAGTAATTTCACACATAAATCGCTCCGGAGTATAAATCGCACCCCCGGCCAAACTATGAAAAAAAACTGTGATTCATAATCCGAAAAATACGGTATTGTGCTTTTGACACACCAGCTCTTCGACACACAGTACAGGCCAAAAGTTTGGACACGCCTTCTCCTCATTCAATGTGTTTTCTTTACTTTCAAGACTATTTACATTGTAGATTGTCAGTGAAGGCATCACAACTATGTGGAGTTATGTACTTAACAAAAAAAAGGTGAAGTAACTGAAAACATGTTTAATATTCTAGTTTCTTCAAAATAGCCACCCTTTGCTCTGATTACTTTTTCGCACACTCTTGGCATTCTCTCGATGAGCTTCAAGAGGTAGTCACCTGAAATGGTTTTCGCTTCACAGGTGTGCTTGAAGCTCATTGAGAGAATGCCAGGAGTGTGCAAAGCGGCAATCAGAGCAAAGGGTGGCTATTTTGAAGAAACTAGAATATAAAACATGTTTTTCAGTTATTTCACCTTTTTTTTGTTAAGTACATAACTCCTCATGTGTTCATTCATAGTTTTGATGCCTTCAGTGACAATCTACAACATGGGTGTCAAACTCTGGCCCGCGGGCCAAATTTGCGGCTTCTGTACGCACACACATTAGAATGCAAACGCATACTTCATCAACAGCGATACAGGTTACACTGATAAACAACTTTAACACTGTTAGAAATATACGCCACACTGTGAATCCACACCAAACCAGAACCCTTTGCAGCACTAACTCTTCCGGGACGCTAACAAGGTGTGTGTGGGGGCGCGGGGGGAGGTTTGGTGGTAGCGGGGGTGTATTTGGTAGCGTCCCGGAAGAGTTAGTGCTGCAAAGGATTCTGGGTATTTGTTCTGTTGTGTTTATGTTGTGTTACGGTGCGGATGTTCTCCCGAAATGTGTTTGTCATTCTTGTTTGGTGTGGGTTCACAGTGTGGCGTATATTTCTAAAAGTGTTAAAGTTTTTTATACTGGCACCCTCAGTGTGACCTGTATGGCTGTTGATAGTATGAGTTGCATTTGCTCGTGTGTGCGTACAGAAGCCGCACATATCTTGTGACTGGGTCTGAACGGTGTTAGAATGGATGAAAAGTGGAAGTGAAAAGTACGTTAAAGGTTAATTTGTTCAACCTTGGCCCGCGGCTTTGTTCAGTTTTGAATTTTGGCCCACTCTGTATTTGAGTTTGACACCCCTGATCTACAATGTAAATAGTCATGAAAATAAAGAAAACACATTGAATGAGAAGGTGTGTCCAAACTTTTGGCCTGTACTGTATATATATTTTGAATACAGTTGAAATACAATATAGGCAATAAATAACATGTCGAAAATAAACTTGGGCTGTTCCGATCTGGGATTTATGCTACCGATTCCGATACCAATCATCTAATAATGAGGGGCTGTTATCGATCACATATATTAACTATGCATTTTCCGATTTATTTATGGTAAGTGCTATTGACAGTTTAATACGGGTGAACAACAACATTTCGTATTCATCCTTTTTATAAATCCATTAAATAATTATAATTTTGTTATAAAATATGCATTAATTTCAGTTTGTCTGAGGTGTAGGAAGCAGTCTTTGCCATGAAGTTGAATGTGCCAGTCTTGTCTTTTGTTGAGTCCTACAAAGTGTTTATACTGTAAGTATTGACACACCAGCTGTTTGATATATCTATTTTAAATACAGTTGAAGTACAATACAGGCAATAAATAACATGTCAAGAATAAAATTGGGATGTTCCGATCTGGGATTCATGCTACCGATTCCGATACCAATCATCCATTAATGAGATTGGCTGATATCGATCAGATATATTAACTATACATTTTCCGATCTATTTATGGTAAGTGCAAATTGATTGGTTCATAATTTAAAAAAATCAATTAAAAACATAAAATAATTATAATTTTTTGTTTATACATTTTTTAAAACAGGTTTTTACGCCATCTGCATGGCCTAAATTTTAACATTTTCCAATTGACGGTTTAATACGGGTGAACAACGAAAAATTGTATTCATCCTTTTTATAAATCCATTAATTAATCATAATTTTGTTATAAGCATATGCATTAATTTCAGTTTGTCTGAGGTGTAGGAAGCAGTCTTTGCCATGAAGTTGAATGTGCCAGTCTTGTCTTTTGTTGAGTCCTACAAAGTGTTTATACTATAAGTATTGACACACCAGCTGTTTGATATATCTATTTTAAATACAGTTGAAGTACAATACAGGCGATAAATAACATGTCGAAAATAAACTTGGGATGTTCCGATCTGGGATTCATGCTACCGATTCCGATACCAATCATCCATTAATGAGATTGGCTGATATCGATCACATATATGAACTATACATTTTCCGATCTATTTATGGTAAGTGCAAATTGATTGGTTCATAATTTTAAAAAAATCCATTAAAAACATAAAATAATTATAATTTTTTGTTAATACATTTTTTAAAACAGGTTTTTGGGCCATCTCCATGGCCTAAATTTTAACATTTTCCAATTGACGGTTTAATACGGGTGAACAACAAAAAATTGTATTCATCCTTTTTATAAATCCATTAATTAATCATAATTTTGTTATAAGCATATGCATTAATTTCAGTTTGTCTGAGGTGTAGGAAGCAGTCTTTGCCATGAAGTTGAATGTGCCAGTCTTGTCTTTTGTTGAGTCCTACAAAGTGTTTATACTGTAAGTATTGACACACCAGCTGTTTGATATATCTATTTTAAATACAGTTGAAGTACAATATAGGCGATAAATAACATGTCGAAAATAAACTTGGGATGTTCCGATCTGGGATTTATGCTACCGATTCCGATACCAATCATCCATTAATGAGATTGGCTGATATCGAACACATATATGAACTATACATTTTCCGATCTATTTATGGTAAGTGCAAATTGATTGGTTCATAACTTTAAAAAAATCAATTAAAAACATAAAATAATTATAATTTTTTGTTAATACATTTTTTAAAACAGGTTTTTAGGCCATCTCCATGGCCTAAATTTTAACATTTTCCAATTGACGGTTTAATACGGGTAAACAACAAAAAATTGTATTCATCCTTTTTATAAATCCATTAAATTATTATAATTTTGTTATAAGCATATGCATTAATTTCAGTTTGTCTGAGGTGTAGGAAGCAGTCTTTGCCATGAAGTTGAATGTGCCAGTCTTGTCTTTTGTTGAGTCCTACAAAGTGTTTATACTGTAAGTATTGACACACCAGCTGTTTGATATATCTATTTTAAATATAATTGAAATACAACATAGGCAATAAATAACATGTCGAAAATAAACTTGGGATGTTCCGATCTGGGATTTATGCTACCGATTCCGATACCGATCATCCATTAATGAGATTGGCTGATATCGAACACATATATGAACTATACATTTTCCGATCTATTTATGGTAAGTGCAAATTGATTGGTTCATAATTTTAAAAAAATCCATTAAAAACATAAAATAATTATAATTTTTTGTTAATACATTTTTTAAAACAGATTTTTAGGCCATCTCCATGGCCTAAATTTTAACATTTTCCAATTGACGGTTTAACACGGGTGAACAACAAAAAATTGTATTCATCCTTTTTATAAATCCATTAATTAATTATAATTTTGTTATAAAATATGCATTAATTTCAGTTTGTCTGAGGTGTAGGAAGCAGTCTTTGCCATGAAGTTGAATGTGCCAGTCTTGTCTTTTGTTGAGTCCTACAAAGTGTTTATACTGTAAGTATTGACACACCAGCTGTTTGATATATCCATTTTAAATATAGTTGAAATACAATATAGGCGATAAATAACATGTCGAATATAAACTTGGGATGTTCCGACCTGGGATTTATGCTGCCGATTCCGATACCAATCATCCATTAATGAGATTGGCTGATATCGCTCACATGTATTACCTAAACATTTTCCGATCTATTTATGGTAAGTGCAATTAACAGTTTAATACGGGTGGGCAAAAAAAATGGATTGGTTCATAATTTTAAAAAAATCCATTAAAAACATAAAATAATTATAATTTTTTGTTAATACATTTTTTAAAACAGGTTTTTAGGCCATCTCCATGCAACCGGAAGAAGCTTTTCTAACCTGTCTTGAAAAAGTTTCGATATAATTATTATACCAACTGTTTGAATAGACAATCGAGTCGGAAACGAATCGTTAGGTGCCCAAAGATTCACACCCCTGATATGCGTCTCACCCAACTTGGCCAAAAGGTGTGCTCCAAAAATGTCCACCCCTTCACAACCTGTGCATATGTTTTTCCAATAAATGTTCCCATTTGCAGGAAAATACATTAGGTACACAATCTAATGCAGGGATTTTCAACTAAATTGTTCTAGGAGCTACATTTCCTGAAAGCGAAGAACTGGGTGACACGGAATTTTCCCTTCAATATTAGTTTAATTTGTGTATATTTCGAGAACAAATGCCCCTGTTTTTTTAAGGACCTTTTGCAAAAAAGCTAGCCAAAGATCATGTTTATGACGGCACTCTAGACATTTTTAAGAATCTACTGCAAAAATGAGAGGCTCTCACTTTAACTGAACTTACGGGCCACCAGTTGAAAAGCCCAAATGATGAAAAAGTGAGGACTTCAAATGGAACCTTGAGGAACGCCACTAGTATGACTAAGGTAGTTGAACAAATGAGTGACTGCATCTGAAGTAAACAAGCTACAGCAACACCTCAGTTACATAAATCACATTGCTAAGAAACTGCCAAAAAGGAGAGGACTTAAAGGGGTGCCTTGAGGAACACCTGACTAATGTAAATCACAAGTTTGGACCCTGGTGTTTTATGTCCGCGAGCAAGGTTCAAATGTCAACGCAAGGATGTGCCAATAAACCAGTATTTCTTGACCATAGAGCTGCCAGATATTATCTGTTTCGCATCTGTGGTCAGTTGTAATACACTTTTCCACCACTTGTGGCAGTAATGGAAACATCATACCGAAGAAAAAATATGACTAAAGTGGTGAGGCTGTATTTTCATCTGCACTTTAATTTATTCAAGAAACATATGTATTATTAATTCAGTTTCAACAAATTTTATCACTTTGTAATTGTATGCAAAAAAAAATGTCCTCCGTTTTTATGAGTGCCTTCTTTTGCAGTTAGTTCTTATTTTTGTAATCAGGCTGACCTAAGCCTTGGTAAAAATATTTTTAATATCATCACAAGGTTTATACTGTTTATACTGTAAGTACCGTATTTCCTTGAATTGGCGCCGGGAATATGGTATTCTCATGCCTCGAATTACAGCCGGGTCAAACTCGTTTCGCAAAATAATTAGCGCATGCTTGGCACTTCCGCCGGGTCAAATATGAGTCATTAAATGACTCCCACCTCCTGGTGGTAGAGGGCGCTAGTGATCCTTCTTGCGACTGCTGGTACTGCAGAAGAGTGCTGCAGAAGAAGACAACCGGCAGCAAGAGTGCGCAGCCATTGTTTGCTTGGACTTTTACCATGGAGGATTACATATCTAAAATAAAACAGTTTTCTAAACTGGACTTTCAATCGAAGCAGGAGGTAATACTTAAAGGGAAGATCTCCATCGAGACAGAGAGACTTTTAAAACTGAAGAAAGATAAGGAAGACTTCTATATCGATGCTTTTCATTAAAAGGAGCTGGCATGGACTCATTTATACCTAAAGGTAAGACAATAACGTTTCTTTTTATTAAATGTGCTTTTCATTATAAGGTAAGCGCCGGAGTGAGAAGAGGTTTTAAAATAATTAGCGCATGCTTGGCCATCCCGCAGGCTTCTGGTAAGCGCCGGAGTGACAGGAGGGTTTTAAATTAATTAGCGCCCCTGCGGCTATTCAAGGAAATACGGTAGGTTAGATATGAAAACGATAAAAATCAGGTCTAAGATTACTAATTCATTGTTGACATTTCAGTTGTCCCCGGGCCCCTGTGTAGTGGAAAAGTTGTCCCCCAAGGTCAAAAGGTTAAGCACCCTTGCTTTATACGACAGGTGTACTGTCGTCTTTTGCAAAAATGTTTGCCTCCCAAGTTTTTGTAGTGATTTCCGGCCCTGATTTGGCCCCCAAGCTGCCTGTTAATTAGCACTGATCTAAAGAAATTAAAAACAATTCCGTCTTAGGCAAAGATTTGATTGACACTTGGAGATGATTATTCATTTAACAGGAGTGGGCAAGCAATAAATATATGGCGATAAATCCATTTATTTCATTTCAGTGGCAGTAAATAAAACTAATATTTATGTTTTGGGCCAATCGTAACTGAAGCATGACGTCCGTAAGAGACATCTGGACAACAAGGTTGCAAGAAACTTGATGCACTTTCTGTACATTTTTGCAATAAACAAACATCTCATCAAAACAAATTTTTGAATTACCTATTTTTTTTGGACCGAGTTTGTCCAAGGAAATGTGAATTATATTTAAAGCAGCCTTTTTGTATTGGATATACTGGATTTAAGTGCACAGGTGTACCTAATGTTGTGGCTTGTGTTTACTACAACTTACAATATGGATACAAGATGTCAGATTGAGTCTTCACTGCCTGGTTTTCTGGCTGTTGTCGCTTGCAACTACCATATGTCTTACTTCTTTTAACCACCACTTGAGTTGAAAACGGAAGCAGCAGCTGCGTCCCATGCTGGTATCACACAGATGCCAATGTTCTTGTTTAAAACTCCACCTTTTTTTTTTTTTTTTGCAGGAAAAAGGGTGTGGTATTTACTTCAGACCATACACAAAGACTGTGTATGTAGACCATGTGTGTTGCTCTAAAGTGACCCAGCAAAGGTATACTTAAAAAAAACTCCACGGTGCAGGGTTGCCACTCCCAATACACGGATCACCAGCTGTGTGTAGGGGCCCGTTTTGCATGAATAATGTATTCCTAGCCCACTTCCTGCTTCGTCACCAAAGTCTACAATGGTAAATTTGCCTAGGAAACAAAAGATACATTTATTTTTTTGCACTAAAAAATAAATTATTTGACAATTTATATCACATTATTTTTTTAGTAGTAAATAATCAAAATAAATCAGTGTATTCTCAAAAAATATTTGCTTATAACTATGGATGTCCGATAATATCGGACTGCCGATATTATCGGCCGATAAATGCTTTAAAATGTAATATCGGAAATTATCGGTATCGGTTTCAAAATTATCGGTTTCAAAAAGTAAAATTTAAGACTTTTTAAAACGCCTCTGTGTACACGAACGTAGGGAGAAGTACAGAGCGCCAATAAACCTTAAAGGCACTTCCTTCCGCCCAGTCACATAATATCTACGGCTTTTCAACAGCCATACAGGTCACACTGAGGGTGGCCGTTTAAACAACTTTAACACTGTTACAAATATGCGCCACACTGTGAACCCACACCAAACAAGAATGACAAACACATTTCGGGAGAACATCCGCACCGTAACACAACATAAACACAACAGAACAAATACCCAGAACCCCTTGCAGCACTAACTCTTCCGGGACGCTACAACATACAACCCCGCCCACCTCAACCTCCTCATGCTCTCTCAGGGAGAGCATGTCCCAAATTCCAAGCTGCTGTTTTGAGGCATGTTAAAAAAAATAATGCACTTTGTGACTTCAATAATAAATATGGCAGTGCCATGTTGGCATTTTTTTCCATAACTTGAGTTGATTTATTTTGGAAAACCTTGTTACATTGTTTAATGCATCCAGCGGGGCATCACAACAAAATTAGGCATAATAATGTGTTAATTCCACGACTGTATACATCGGTATCGGTTGATATCGGAATCGGTAATCAAGAGTTGGACAATATCGGGATATCGGCAAAAAAGCCCTTATCGGACATCTCTAATTATAAAATTAACTGTTCTGTGTTTTAAAATCATAGTCAACTTTATTGTCAATTCTTCACATTTACAAGACACACAAGGAATCGAAATGACATTTTCAGCACAGTCCCACTCAAGAGCAGACAAACATTATAGGGAGACAGAACAGGACCGCTGACGGGTCAGCAAACTTCCGGCGCCCCTTTCAAAAAGGTGGGAAACGGGTAAACATTGGGGCTGGGGGGGATGAGTAAAAAAAAAAAATTCAGTTTAAGGGTGGGACAAAAAACCTCAATAGCCATAGCACACATAAACAATTTACAAAGAAGTCACAAGACTTGCAACAAAGGGGGCTGGAGTGGGGGCTACGGAGGCAGGCTGCTACTATCCAAGCGCTGCCTAGTCGTCATCACCTAGTGGGTGCGGTTTACGTACCGGTGCACTTTCTAGTCTGGAAAATACAGTACTTGCAGTGTAAACAGTCCGCTGGAAAAACATTTTGATTTCTAAAAAATCTGATTCAGACCACTTTGTCACCGCAAATTATACGATACCGCCTTTGACTTTCACCACAAATCAGTGGCCTAGTTGTTAGTGTCCGCCCTGAGATCGGTAGGTTGTGAGTTCAAACCCCGGCCGAGTCATACCAAAGACTATAAAAATGGGAGCCATTACCTCCCTGCTTGGCACTCAGCATCAAGGGTTGGAATTGGGGGTTAAATCACCAAAAATGATTCCCGGGCGCGGCCACCGCTGCTGCTCACTGCTCCCCTCACCTCCCAGGGGGTGATCAAGGGTGATGGGTCAAATGCGGAGGACAAATTTCACCACACCTAGTGTGTGTGTGTGTGACAATCATTGGTACTTTAACTTTTAACTTTAACATAGCACACATAAACTAGTTACAAAGAAGTCACAAGACTTGCAACAAAGGGGGAGAGAGTGGGGGCTACGGAGGCAGGCTGCTGCTATCTTAGCGCTGCCAAGCCGTCATCACCTAGTGTCCAAAACTTTTTTTTTTACTGAGGGCCGCACACTGAAAAATCAAAGCACGCGGGGGCCATTTTGATATTTTTTCATTTTCAAAACCAACACAATATACGTTTCTTTTTTTTTTAACCTTTTGGGCTCCCTCAAGTTAGGTCCGAGGGACTCAGAAGGGTTTCAGTCTTAAAAGGTTAAAAATAAGTCATATATTATTTTTTTAATTAAACGCTTGAATCTCTAATTCAACTTCAGGTGTGTATATATATATATTTATTTATTTTTTAAATTTTTTATTTTTTTTTATTTATGTATGTATTTTATTATTATTTTTTGCATTTCATGAGCTTTTTGTAAAAACCCTATTTTTGGGGGTAAAAATACAAAATATACAATATTTTTCCCAAAAAGATTTTCAAAGTGGAGTATTTGATGTGAAGTAATTGGATCCCTAAATAGGTCAATAATCCATAGCAAAATTGATTTGAATTTATTATTTAAATTTTTTTTTAGCAAAGACAGGTGTTTTTAATTCCACTAAAATTCTTGGGGATCTAAAAGTGCTCCACTCATAAAAAGGTCATGCTTTTTTTTTTTTTTTTTTACATTCAACACTTAAATCTCTATATCAGCTTCAGATAATCTATAGTGTAATTAGTTGAGTATATTTATAATAACAATCGATATAATAATTAGTATAATTAGCATTAGTATGTAGTTTTTTAAAATAATTTTCATATTTTTCATGTTTTTTTGTTTATTGTATTTATGTCCTTTTTGTCCTCGAATCAGTCAATAATTCATAGCAATATTGATTTTGATTCATTATTTTTTGAGAAATTATTTTTTTTTAAATGGTGTTATTAGAGTCAACAATGCAACTTTTTCTCGTTGCATTTCACCTATTTGCTCTTTTATTCTACTTTTTAATGTTTTTTTAAACATTTTTTTAGTATTTTTAGAATGATGTGCCGCGGGCCAGTAAAACATTAGCTGCGGGCCACACTTTGGACACCCCTGACCTAGTGGGTGCGGTTTACGTATCGGTGTGCTCCCTAGTGCGGAAAATACGGTACTTGCAGAAAAATCAGAAAAATCTGAACCATGATAAACATTCTGAATTTATTTCATCCATCCATTCTTTCATTCTCAAAATAATCTTATCTCATCATATGAAATATGACTTACTTCACCAATTATTATTATTTATTTATTTATTTTTATTGTGATTAGGGCTGCAACAACTAATCGATTAAATCGATTAAAATCGATTATTAAAATAGTTTCCGATTAATGTAGTCATCGATTCGTTGGATCTATGCTATGCGCATGCGCAGTTTTTTTTTTTTTTTAATTTAATTTTTTAATTTTTTTAAATATTTTTTTAAATAAACCTTTATTTATAAACTGCAACATTTACAAACAGCTGAGAAACAATAATCAAAATAAGTATGGTGCCAGTATGCTGTTTTTTCAATAAAATACTGGATAGGATAGAAATGTAGTTTGTCTCTTTTATCTGATTATTAATCGATTAATCGAAGTAATAATCGTCAGATTAATCGATTATCAAATTAATCGTTAGTTGCAGCCCTAATTGTGATGACTTATGGAGTATATTGTGAATACATTGAGAACAGGAAGTGAACAAAAGCTTTAGCAACTGTTATGAAAAAGAAAAGGGGTAGGATTAAATAAGCTCTGCTTCTTCCTACTCCTTTTCGAACATGTTGAAAAGAGAAACTGGATTTAGACCACTTTGTCATTGCAAATTATACGACACCGCCACAGACTTTCACCACAACTAGATATATAAAAAAGTGTGTGGGGAAAAAAAACTATAATGGGGGGGCTCCCACAAATTGGTCCCCGTTTTGAGCACCAGGTGCACCAATGGAGTCTCTCCTGACAGCACGAAGCTCCTCTGTCTTCCACTCGAATGTAAAAGCAGCAGACGGCGGACATGTTTATTTGATAGCTTCATTTCAAGACTTTACAGCTTATCTGTTGCAGACAGAGAGAGACATTGTGTGCGCGCATGCCATTCCTCCCACTCTCCCTCACTCTTGTTTACTTTTGATCCCTTTTTTACACTACTCTGATTCCTCTCTCAATCTCGGCTCGGACCGCAAACCGCCAGAAAAATATCACAGCACGTCACATCTCAACGTAACCGTTTCTGACGTATTTATTCGTGAACGTCTCTTTTGTAGGAGTCATAAATTCTAGCTGGGTGCTTTTCACCAAACTCAAAATATGCAACACCAGCCAATAAAGGAACCATTAAATTTGGAGCCGATCAATCTTTTTTTTTTTTTTTTTTTTTTTTTTTTACACCGAATATGGTGGTCCTTCCCTTTCCCCGCAGGATTGTAGGGATTAAGTGGAAACAGGTTTTACTTGGCGGAGGGCTTGTTTAGTATTCTTCATCCTCCCCATGCAAGTGGCATTATTAGATGCAGGGAGATTCAATAAAAAGTATCACTTTTTTTTTTTTTCTAACTGTCCATTGCTGCTTTCTCCTCAAACTATGTAGCAGGTCTGGGGACAATAATTATCAGTGTTGGCTTAGGGGGAATTTATTCAAAGTTCTTACTAGATCCACCCATAACATCATGTGGTTGTCAAACCAGCTCCATCTGTGTGTGTAAGCGTGTGTGTGTGTGTGTTCCAACTTGAAGAAAAAAGTGAACTCTGCAAAGTCCAAGGGTCAAGTATCTGTGAATAACATGAACATTGTCGGCACTACTTTCAAAACACCGGGGCCTCGTTTACACTGCATAACAAATCTGATTTTTTTATTTTTTTTGCCAGTCTAAACACTCCAAAGTGCTTCTAATCCAATATTTTCACATCAGATTCAGACCACATTGACTACATTTTCCACTGCAGGCCCAAATCTGAATATATATATTTATTTATTTTTTAATTTTTTTAAATCATAGCTCGGTAGGTAGAGTGGCCGTGCCAGCAACTTGAGGGTTCCAGGTTCGATTCCCGCTTCCGCCATCCTAGTCGCTGCCGTTGTGTCCTTGGGCAAGACACTTTACCCACCTGCTCCCAGTGCCACCCACACTGGTTTAAATGTAACTTCGATATTGGGTTTCACTGTGTAAAGTGCTTTGAGTCACTAGAGAAAAGCGCTATATAAATATAATTAACTTCACGTCACTTTTCCAGCTGACTGTTTACGCTGCCAGTAAAATGTGATTTTTTTTAATTTATCAGACTCCAGTGTAAACGCGCACAGGCCCCAATGTGGCCTTGCCGTTACTTGCATGCGCACTTCGATAAAGTGAGAAAAAAAAAGGAAGTTGACCGAGAGACAGTTGCTACTACTACAAAATAAAATAAGTCGCAACACCTTTAAAAATTAGGGGGTTTTTTAACGTGGAAGTAAATGAAAGTAATATAATGTATACATGGATGTACAGTACAGGCCAAAAGTTTGGACACAACTTCTCTTTTTTAATGACTATTTACATTTTAGATTGTCACTGAAGGCATCAAAACTATTGTCAGGTTCAAACACTGATGACATCTTTTAAACGAGACAAGAAGCAAGGAATTAAACAGAGACAGAATGAAATTTGGCCTCAATTTGAGGAGAGACGCCTGGACACTTTACCCTTTTACAGTGTCTCAACACGCTCTGGCGAAAGATTGTACGCCACCTCTTTTATTTGGACTTTCCCTGATTACATGGCAACAGCTGTTTCTAAGGGACGTGGGTCGTAAACAGCCATCGCCTTTGATTACAACAGTTCAAATAGAAGGTCGTAAAACGGTTCAAACAAGTGGTGCCTGGAGGGGAGTCAGGCCCTGCTTCCTCTCCGCTTTGTAGTTCTTGGGTCAAACACTATCTTTCTGTTGATTACAATACATGAAAGAAACAGAACACCTTCATGTTGCTTCCCATCCTACACTGTGGCGTTTTACAAGCCTTTTGATTGGTAGGATTAAAGACCGCTTTTAGTTATCACAAAGTTTTGTGATAACTTAGATACAATTATTCGAACAACTATGAACGAACACATGTGGAGTTATGTACTTAACAAAAAAAAAGGTGAAATAACTGAAAACATGTTTTATATTCCTGAAATGGTTTTACATCACAGGTGCGCTTGAAGCTCATCGAGAGAATGCCAAGAGTGTGCAAAGCAGTAATCAGAGCAAAGGGTGGCTATTTTGAAGAAACTACAACATAAAACATGTTTTCAGTTATTTCACCTTTTTTTGTTCGTGTTCATTCATGGTGTTGATGCCTTCAGTGACAATCTACAATGTAAATAGTCATGAAAAGAAAAAAAAACCGCATTGAATGAGAAGGTGTCCAAACTTTTGGCCTGTACTGTATATACAGTATGTGAATATACTGTATATTTGGGAGGGTTGTAATCTTGTTAAGGCTGTTAAGTAGAGGAGACA
Organism: Entelurus aequoreus; assembly: GCF_033978785.1. Taxonomy (NCBI): domain Eukaryota; kingdom Metazoa; phylum Chordata; class Actinopteri; order Syngnathiformes; family Syngnathidae; genus Entelurus; species Entelurus aequoreus. Next base: position 62,048,525 of record NC_084743.1, on the reverse strand, counting down.
CTGACATCAACGGGAGCTTTATTTTTCAACTCACTCACACGCAAATGCGCCACGGCGTCAATTCCGGTCCTTCAACAATCGCCATTTAGTCGGATTTAAAATATACACTACCGTTCAAAAGTTTGGGGTCACCCAAACAATTTTGTGGAATAGCCTTCATTTCTAAGAACAAGAATAGACTGTCGAGTTTCAGATGAAAGTTCTCTTTTTCTGGCCATTTTGAGCGTTTAATTGACCCCACAAATGTGATGCTCCAGAAACTCAATCTGCTCAAAGGAAGGTCAGTTTTGTAGCTTCTGTAACGAGCTAAACTGTTTTCAGATGTGTGAACATGATTGCACAAGGGTTTTCTAATCATCAATTAGCCTTCTGAGCCAATGAGCAAACACATTGTACCATTAGAACACTGGAGTGATAGTTGCTGGAAATGGGCCTCTATACACCTATGTAGATATTGCACCAAAAACCAGACATTTGCAGCTAGAATAGTCATTTACCACATTAGCAATGTATAGAGTGTATTTCTTTAAAGTTAAGACTAGTTTAAAGTTATCTTCATTGAAAAGTACAGTGCTTTTCCTTCAAAAATAAGGACATTTCAATGTGACCCCAAACTTTTGAACGGTAGTGTGTATTTGAAAAGCCTGTTATTTGCGCACTATTGACCATTGATGCACCGAAAATTCAGTCGCCTTTAAATAGAAACCGAATGTTGCCATGAAATACCCATTTCCGCTGGCGACTGCGTCTTCCTGGCGCGCACGGGTCACGTAGCTCGCCCAAAGCTGACAAAAAAAAGTCACATTGCGTATAAACTGAAGTCACATTCTGATGTGGCCTAAATCTGATGCCAAAAGATCAGATTTGAAGCACTTTGGAGAGTTTAGACTGGTTTAAAAAAATTTGATCTGTGTCATTTGAGGGCCAAAAAAAAAAATCTGCTGGAGTGTGCAGTGTAAACGGGGCCTGAATCCAATTGGAATCTGATAGTTTCAAATGTGACTTCAGTCTAAACGCAATGCGACCTGAATGCGACTTTTTCGTCAGCTTTGGGCGTGCTACGCCACTCGTGTGCGCGGGGAAAAACTCAGTCGCCAGCGGAAGTGGAGATTTCATCGTAACTAATGTCCGATAATGGCTTTTTTGCCGATATTGTCCAACTCTTAATGACCGATTCCGATATCAACCGATACCGATATACACTACCGTTCAAAAGTTTGGGGTCACATTGAAATGTCCTTATTTTCAATGAAGATAACTTTAAACTATTCTTAACTTTAAACAAATACACTCTATACATTGCTAATGTGGTAAATGACTATTCTAGCTGCAAATGTCTGGTTTTTGGTGCAATATCTACATAGGTGTATAGAGGCCCATTTCCAGCAACTATCACTCCAGTGTTCTAATGGTACAATGTGTTTGCTCATTGGCTCAGAAGGCTAATTGATGATTAGAAAACCCTTGTGCAATCATGTTCACACATCTGAAAACACTTTAGCTCGTTACAGAAGCTACAAACCTGACCTTCCTTTGAGCAGATTGAGTTTCTGGAGCATCACATTTGTGGGGTCAATTAAACGCTCAAAATGGCCAGAAAAAGATAACTTTCATCTGAAACTCGACAGTCTATTCTTGTTCTTAGAAATGAAGGCTATTCCACAAAATTGTTTGGGTGACCCCAAACTTTTGAACGGTAGTGTATACAGTCGTGGAATTAACACATTATGCCTAATTTTGTTGTGATGCCCCGCTGGATGCGTTAAACAATGTAACAAGGTTTTCCAAAATAAATCAACTCAAATTATGGGAAAAAAAATGCCAACATGGCACTGCCATATTTATTATTGAAGTCACAAAGTGCATGATTTTTTTTAACATGCCTCAAAACAGCAGCTTGGAATTTGGGACATGCTCTCCCTGAGAGAGCATGAGGAGGTTGAGGTGGGGAGGATAGGGGGTAGCGGGGGGTGTATATTGTAGCGTGCCGGAAGAGTTAAGTGCTGCAAGGGGTTCTGGGTATTTGTTCTGTTGTGTTTATGTTGTGTTACGGTGCGGATGTTCTCCCGAAATGTGTTTGTCATTCTTGTTTGGCGTGGGTTCACAGTGTGGCGCATATTTGTAACAGTGTTAAAGTTGTTTATACGGCTACCCTCGGTGTGACCTGTATGGCTGTTGACCAAGTATGCGTGGCATTCACTTGTGTGTGTGAACAGCCGTAGATATTATGTGACTGGGCCGGCACACAAAGGCAGTGCCTTTTAAGGTTTATTGGCGCTCTGTACTTCTCCCGTTAAAAAGGCATACGGTTTACTTATTGAAACCGATACCGATAATTTTGAAACCGATACCGATAATTTCTGATATTACATTTTAAAGCATTTATCGGGCGATAATATCGTCAGTCCGATATTATTGGACATCTCTAATCATAACATTCAGTTTTGGTGAGCAAAGTCTTTTTAAGACTGCATTTTCGATGTCGATAGTGCACAAATAATAGGCTATATGTAATATATGAATATATATTTTAAATCCGAAGAAATGGCGATTGTTGAAGGACCGGAATTGACGCTGTGGGGCATTTTCTTACAAACCCCGTTTCCATATGAGTTGGGAAATTGTGTTAGATGTAAATATAAACGGAATACAATGATTTGCAAATCCTTTTCAACCCATATTCAATTGGATGCACTACAAAGACAACATATTTGATGTTCAAACTCATCAACTTTAATTTTTTTTTTGCAAATAATAATTAACTTGGAATTTCATGGCTGCAACACGTGCCAAAGTACAAACGTGTACATGTGAGTTGAAAAATAATAGATCCACGTGGTTGCCTGTGTCTCCTCTACTTAACAGCCATTCAATTTGGCCTGCAGTGTAAACCTAGTCTGAATGATTCCTTTGACAGATGTAAATGAGTTCTGGTCCTCAAGGAAACAACTGGAAACGGCTTTGTTAATAAATATGTCCGCTGTTGTTAGAAAACCACATGGTTGGCCTGAAGATTTGTTTGTAGCTCTCCTTCAGGAAATCAGGTGGATTTGCCTGGCCAAGACAATTAAACAACCAATCAGCACTTTTTTTTTTTTGCTACTCAAATTCAGAAATTAAATGTTTACGCTGCACAGTGTTGCCGAGAATTACCAGCCGTCGCTTGGAAAACGAAATTGTCGACTATTTGGAAACAAAAGTGTGCATTCTTCGAATCGTAATCAGCTTTATTGGCCAGGTGTGTTTAACACACAAGGACTTTGACTTGGTAGACACTCTGTAGCTGTCTAGCGTTCATTAGAGTGATAGCCTGGGGCAAGAAATTGTTCTTAATGACAGGTTGTTTTGGCGTACAGTGATTAGGAACGCCTGCTGGAGGGGAGGAGTTTGAACAGTTTGTCACCAGGGTCCTGTATTAAGCTCCGAGGTGGGTAGAGTCACTATGAAGTATTCACTTCAGAATCATGTTTTAAACATGTGACTACATTAGTTAAATACTGTACTTCTACCGGCATCTATAGTGACACTGAAATATGGTAGGCCTGAAGTCATTACAGATGATAAATTGTATAGTTCCCCAGGAAGTGATCAGAAACAATTCCGCTTGCTTATAAGAACTTGTGTTTTGGAAATGTTTTAATAAAGTAGTCAAACAAAATTGTCTTTCTTAGATTTATTTGAGAAGCCCGAGCATCTCAAAAGCCACAGGTCACATTCATAGCAAAGTATGTAAGGAGTGCGCAATACGAAGGGAGACGCGTTATTCTTTATACGCTGGATACAAGGTGGGAGGGAAGGGAGTAGGCTCAGTTTGGAGGGGGGTGAGAGCATATGACACAACTCAGTGGAAAGTGCCCACACTGGAAACAATGGTTTGTCACCAGGGTCCTGTATTAAGCTCTGAGGTGTGTAGAGTCACTATGAAGTATTCACTTCAGAATCATGTTTTAAACATGTGACTACATTAGTTAAATACTGTACTTCTACCGGCATCTATAGTGACACTGAAATATAGTAGGCCTGAAGTCATTACAGATGATAAATTGTATAGTTCCCCAGGAAGTGATCAGAAACAATTCCGCTTGCTTATAAGAAGTTGTGTTTTGGAAATGTTTTAATAAAGTAGTCAAACAAAATGGTCTTTCTTAGATTGAGAAGCTCGAGCATCTCAAAAGCCACAGGTCACATTCATAGCAAAGTATGTAAGGAGTGCGCAATAGGAAGGGAGATGCGTTATTCTTTATACGCTGGATACAAGGTGGGAGGGAAGGGAGTAGGCTCAGTTTGGAGGGGGGTGAGAGCATATGACACAACTCAGTGGAAAGTGCCCACACTGGAAACAATGGTTTGTCACCAGGGTCCTGTATTAAGCTCTGAGGTGTGTAGAGTCACTATGAAGTATTCACTTCAGAATCATGTTTTAAACATGTGACTACATTAGTTAAATACTGTACTTCTACCGGCATCTATAGTGACACTGAAATATAGTAGGCCTGAAGTCATTACAGATGATAAATTGTATAGTTCCCCAGGAAGTGATCAGAAACAATTCCGCTTGCTTATAAGAACTTGTGTTTTGGAAATGTTTTAATAAAGTAGTCAAACAAAATGGTCTTTCTTAGATTGAGAAGCTCGAGCATCTCAAAAGCCACAGGTCACATTCATAGCAAAGTATGTAAGGAGTGCGCAAGAGGAAGGGAGACGCGTTATTCTTTATACGCTGGACACAAGGTGGGAGGGAAGGGAGTAGGCTCAGTTTGGAGGGGGGTGAGAGCATATGACACAACTCATTGGAAAGTGCCCACGCAACAATGGTGCATTGTAAAATGAGCATCGAATAGGTAGAAGAGATATTTTCAATGCGGACATTGGGCCCCATTCAGCAACCCTTCTTAAGAACAAATGTTGTTCTTAGGCCCACTTACGAAGTTTTTAATGAGATTTTTGTATTCACCAATCTTTTCTTAGCTGGGATTTGTTCGTAGGTAAGAACAACATTTCTCTAGAGCACTCTTAGGGTGGCCTATTTGTTCTTAAGAATGACAAGTTATATGGGAAATTAAGTGTTTACCTATGCAAATTATGGAATTAAGGCTGTTTACATATACATATTGTGGAAATAAGGGCGTGTTTGTATGCATATTATGATAGACACGCACGCGCTAACCATTTGACATTCAGCAACTTAAGAACAGCAGGTGGGAACAATTTGGCCGTTTAAGAACACGTCATGAATTTGAACGGACTCCTCTTCGGAAATCACTTGGGAAGAAAGATAAGAGGAAAAGTTCGGAACTTATGGCTGAATGGGGCCCAATGTCATTCTCTGTTCGGAATGTGCTTTTTGTGTTGCCAATTCAGCTTGCTTATAGGAAGTTGCTCGTTTTGCTCTAATTCGGAAATCGTTTCCTAGCATGCATGCTAGCAAGAGCACAGCTAAAGGGGGTCCCCACAAATAAACCGGTCTCATCTGCGACCTTTTCCACCTCCAAAAGGCTAAAACACCCGGATCAACAAACCAACACGGCAGATACTGGATAGTTTAACGAAGTCCTCGGATCGGCCCGTTCGCCAACAAAGGGTTAATGATGGACATATTTCATGCACGGCGCAATTCGATGAAGAAAAAATGAAAATAGCTCTTTGGTGACTTCACTTTTGAATGAAATTAAGGTGGCTTTGGGCTCTTTTTGCACTGCTGGAAGTCAGTTTGGCTCATTGAAGTCAATCAATGCAGATTGCATGGCATTGGGAAAAGTGAGGGATTCCAACATTAGCTCATGGCTGCTGGTCGATACCCAAAGATATTGTCTCCATTCCCATTGTTTTATTGATTCAAACCCCAGGTCTCGATCCCTTTTTGGCCGGCGTGAGTGGAGACCACAATTTATTGGATTCAAGAGATACGCACAGGGATCCCGGGGCTCATCAACTCCACTCTGCAATCAGAGAGAGCATCTG
>NC_084743.1:62005064-62035064 GCF_033978785.1 Entelurus aequoreus | reverse complement strand
TGTTGGTGAATCTTTTGCAATTTGTTTAATGAACAATGAAGACTGCAAAGAAAAAAGCTGTAGGTGGGATCGGTGTATTAGCGGCTGGCTGCAGCAACACAACCAGGAGGACTTTGACTTGGATAGCAGACGCGCTATCCGACGCTAGCCACCGACCGCATCGATGATCGGGTGAAGTCCTTCGTCGCGCCGTCGATTGCTGGAACGCAGGTGAGCACGGGTGTTGATGAGCAGATGAGGGCTGGCGTAGGTGGAGAGCTAATGTTTTTAGCATAGCTCTGACGAGGTCCCGTAGCTAAGTCAGATTCAATGGCGTCGTTAGCAACAGCATTGCTAGGCTTCGACAGGCGGCACAGCATTAACCGTGTAGTTACAGGTCCAGTGTTTGGTTCGGTGTCTCCTGATAGTAGTATTGTTGATCTTCTGTCTATCCTTCCAGTCAGGGGCTTATTTCTTTTGTTTCTATCTGCATTTAAGCACGATGCTATCACGTTAGCTCCGTAGCTAAAGTGCTTCACCGATGTATTGTCATGGAGATAAAAGTCACTGTGAATGTCCATTTCGCGTTCTCGACTCTCATTTTCAAGAGGATATAGTATCCGAGGTGGTTTAAAATACAAATCTGTGATCCACAATAGAAAAAGGAGAAAGTGTGGAATCCAATGAGCCCTTTTACCTAAGTTACGGTCAAAGCGAAAAAAGATACGTCCTGCACTGCACTCTAGTCCTTTACTCTCACGTTCCTCATCCACAAATCTTTCATCCTCGCTCAAATTAATGGGGTAATCGTCGCTTTCTCGGTCCCAATCGCTCTCGCTGCTGGTGTAAAAAATGGGGAAATGTGAGGAGCCTTTCAACCTGCGACGTCACGCTACTTCCGGTACAGACAAGGCTTTTTTTTATCAGCGAGCAAAAGTTGCGAACTTTATCGTCGATGTTCTCTACTAAATCCTTTCAGCAAAAATATGGCAATATAGCGAAATGATCAAGTATGTCACATAGAATGGATCTGCTATCCCCGTTTAAATACAAAAAAATTCATTTCAGTAGGCCTTTAGTGACTTGGTATTTCCAAAATGCTCGTGTGCACAGTGCCATAAATTGTTCTGTTTTCAAAAAGGTTGTGTTATAATTGTTTTAGTGCCTATATTTGTAGTCTAAAAATTAAGAAAAATAGCTGAACAGTTTTTGTGTTTCTACCTGATGAAGTCGCTTGTTTCATAGCGATGCACATCCATACCAAAATATCTGATACCAGAGTTCTGGGAAAATAATACAGTGGTACCTAAGGATCAGAGTCTCATTGGTTTGGTATAGTTCGGTTGGTAGAGTGGCCGTGCCAGCAACTTGAGGGTTCCAGGTTCGATTCCCGCTTCCGCCATCCTAGTCACTGCCGTTGTGTCCTTGGGCAAGACACTTTACCCACCTGCTCCCCAGTGCCACCCGCACTGGTTTAAATGTAACTTCGATATTGGGTTTCACTATGTAAAGCGCTTTGAGTCACTAGAGAAAAGCGCTATATAAATATAATTCACTTCACTTCACAAAACTTAGCTTCTGTTTCTCCATGCTGCTAACTATCTGTCTGGCTGCACACGCTGGAATCGAGCGGCGAGGGTAGGATAATGAATGTATTGACGGTAGAGATGTCCGATGTATGTTTCTTATTGCAAGTTTGTCCTTAAATAAAATAGTGAACATACAATGTCTTACTACTAAATGTCTTTTAGTAGTAAGTAAACAAACAAAGGCTCCTAATTTAGTCAGCTGACATATGCAGTAACATATTGTCATTTATCATTCTATTATTTTGTCAACATTATTAAGGACAAGTGGTACTTTTTAGAGGCGGTATAGTACCGAATATGTTTCATTAGTATCGCGGTACTATACTAATACCGGTATACCGCACAACCCTAATTAGGGATGTCCGATAATATCGGACTGCCGATATTATCGGCCGATAAATGCTTTAAAATGTAATATCGGAAATTATTGGTATCGGTTTCAAAAAGTTAAATTTATGACTTTTTAAAACGCCGCTGTGTACACGGACGTAGGGAGAAGTACAGAGAACTACACCGATAAACCTTAAAGACACTTCCTTTGCGTGCCGGTCCAATCACATAATATCTACGGCTTTTCACACACTCAAGTGAATGCAAAACATACTTGGTCAACAGCCATACAGGTCACACTGAGGGTGGCCGTATAAACAACTTTAACACTGTTACAAATATGCGCCACACTGTGAACCCACACCAAACAAGAATGACAAACACATTTCTTGAGAACATCCGCACCGTAACACAACATAAACACAACAGAACAAATACCCAGAACCCCTTGCAGCACTAACTCTTCCGGGACGCTACAATATACACCCCCTGCTACTCCCCCTCCCCCAACCCCGCCCACCTCAACCTCCTCATGCTCTCTCAGGGAGAGCATGTCCCAAATTCCAACATTTTGAGGCATGTTAAAAAAAATAATGCACTTTGTGACTTCAATAATAAATATGGCAGTGCCATGTTGGCATTTTTTTCCATAACTTGAGTTGATTTATTTTTGGAAAACCTTGTTACATTGTTTAACCCTGTAACACCCCTTGTTGTAAAATTACAACGTTACATTTAACCATCCTAAAAAACAATCTTATATTTTTTTTAAATTTTTTTTACCACATTTACATAGTCATTGGGTCCTATTGTTCAGTCTCACAAGGCTATTGCATCGTACATTTGTTTATAAGTCATGCCTTCTGGCCATGAACTCACACAACCTCTCAAGATTTCCTTCGAACAAAATCTATTTGTTTCATTGGACTGGATTAATCAGATTCAGGTAATTAAAATGTCTTTTATATTTTTTTTGGGTTATTACAATGTCTAGAGCATGTACACATGTAGTTATTGTGGAACAGATGCATCAAATTTCATTTAGAGCTTGTTATATAATTGTTGCAATTATAAAAGAGGGGGAAAAAGCGTTTTAAGAGTTTTATCTTGTTTCATATTTTTTATATTTGTAATAAATGACTTCATAAAAATATAACTGTGTGATTATTATTAATGGTATATACCGTTATGGGGCTAAGTAAGCAATCAACCCTGCCAATGAACCCTTAGTTGTTCAGACAATGTGACTACAAATACAGAAATTCTTCTCCCATCAAAGCCCAATGTTGCAATATTACAACATATCTCTAAAAACATACTTTTTTTTTTTTTTTACTTTCTGCATCAAATGCCTCCTACAAAAACATCTAAAAGGTCAAATTTTTTTTTTTTAGGTTTTTCTATATTTGGGTCTTACAGGGTTAATGCATCCAGCGGGGGGCATCACAACACAATTAGGCATAATAATGTGTTAATTCCACGACTGTATGTATCGGTATCGGTTGATATCGGAATCGGTAATTAAGAGTTGGACAATATCGGATATCGGCAAAAAAGCCATTATCGGACATCTCTAACCCTAATACCTTTGATACTAAGAAGAGCAGTTTATTTGTTGTAAAGAACGTTTTTTTTTTAATTAACTTTGGGAGAGGACTTAAATGGCTGCCTTGAGGAACGCCTCAGTTATGTAAATCACAAGTTTGTTTTATACGTTTGCTCGCCAGGCTAAATTGTCTGCCAATGTGTTTACACTGGTCCAAGTTCCTCTATAAAACAGGAGCACTCTCATGGTTTTTGAAATTTGCTGCAAAATTAATTTGCCCTGAAGTTTTGAACTGAACTCTGGATTCTGCCGGTTGATATCGCCGATTTCCAGATGCATGTTTTTCTGCTTTTCGGTGGAAAACCGAGTGGATAAACAGCCAGTCCTCGCTCTAGTTGACCTAAACACCCCCTGAAACCACCGTGTGAGGAAAGGATGTTATGTCTCGGGAGAAATTCCCCCCCCCGTGAAGAAAATCTTCAGATCTAAAATAGGCCGTCTCACCTCGTAAGGTGCAGCGAACTCGATGCCCTCTGTTAAAGTGGCGCAGTAGTTGTGACGTGGCCCCGAAACGGAGGGGACACATTCCAACGGTAGCAAAGCCCAGACAGGAAATCCTTCTGATTGTGCGACCAAGGAACAAAACTCTCCAGCCCCGAATGGGTGGTGCCTGCACCTGACACATCTGTCATGGTGGCACTGAACACACACACACACACACACACACATACTGGTTATCATTTGGAATGGGGACCAAGTTTTTGATCATCACTTATGGGGAGCACCCTTTCTACAGGTTGTGGAGGCTTAAAAAAAAAAAAGAGGTCAAATGTCCACTGCCCAGTTAGCGCATACCCGTCTTTAAATCTCTGGATTGGTGAAGTAATGTGCTGATCATTCTTACTGGGGACCCTGGGGAAAAAGAGTTAATATGGTTCATGGGGACCAAGTTTTAAATCATTTAGCATAATTCACACAAATTTGTACGTGACTACTGAGGACCATTTAAAAAAAATAAAAATAAAAAATAAATAAAAAGCAGCGAGTGCAGTACCAGCTACAGCCCGATGAGGGGGCTGCTGTGCAAATGTCTCACACTCAAACTAACCAGTAAACATGTTTTATGGGCCAAAGCTTAAAAAATCTGAAAAAGATCTGACTATCATTTAAAAAGGTTTCCCTTTAGGGCAGTGGTCCCCAACCCCCGGGCCGCGGACCAGTACCGGGCCGCGCAAAAAATTTAAAAAAAAATAATTTTTTAAAATTTAATTTAATTTAATTTTTTAAATTAAATCAACATAAAAAACACAATATATACATTATATATCCATATAGATCAATACAGTCTGCAGGGATACAGTCCGTAAGCACACATGATTGTATTTCTTGATGGAAAAAAAAATATATATATATATATTTTTTTTTGTAAATTAAATCAACACAAAAAACACAATATATACATTATATATCAATATAGATCAATACAGTCTGCAGGGATACAGTCCGTAAGCACACATGATTGTATTTCTTAAAGAAAAAAAAAAAAATTTTAAATTTATTTTTTATTTTTTTTATTTTTTAAATTAAATCAACATAAAAAACACAATATATACATTATATATCAATATAGATCAATACAGTCTGCAGGGATACAGTCCGCAACCACACATGATTGTATTTCTTGATGAAAAAAAAAATATATATATATATATATATATTTTTTTTTTAATTAAATCAACATAAAGAACACAATATATACATTATATATCAATATAGATCAATACAGTCTGCAGGGATACAGTCCGTAAGCACACATGATTGTATTTCTTGATGAAAAAAATAAATAAAAAAATTATTATTATTATTATTTTTGAAATTAAATCAACATAAAAAACACAATATATACATTATATATCAATATAGATCAATACAGTCTGCAGGGATACAGTCCGTAAGCACACATGATTGTATTTCTTGATGGGAAAAAAAAAAACAAAAAAAATCTCCCCTTCCGTGGGGACAAATTTTCAAGCGTTGACCGGTCCCCAGCTACAAAAAGGTTGGGGACCACTGCTTTAGGGGACCTGTTTTTTTTGTCCCCATACCGTCAGAGGTCCCCTAAAGGTGACTGTGTAAACAGAGCGATGTCCCCATTAAGTAAGCATTGCCAGAACACACACACACACACACACACCTTACTAAAACATGATGTACACCTGCACCATCTAAGGCAGACCTGGGCAAAATACGGGCCCAGGGCCACATGCGGCCCGTTAAGATTTCCAAATCCGGCCCGCCGGACATTCTACATAATTTTTTTTAGAACTTTAACATCAAACTGTCGCCGCCATTATGTTTTTAAATTACTGTACGGTAGCCTTTTTCGATTTCTAATCATTCGCAGTGAAAATGTACATTTTGATTGGCAACTCAGTGGCCAGAAGCTTACTGTGAAAATAAGTCGTACCGTTTTGCCATTTACAGTAACACACAGCAAAAAATCCTAGATGAGCTCGGGCCCAGCGAAGCCGGCGGCGTTTCTGGGTGTTGTTGATAAATGGCTTTGGCTTTGCATAGTAGAATTTTTCCTTGCACTTACAGACTGTAGTTACTGACAGTGGTTTTCTGAAGTGTTCCTGAGCCCATGTGGTGATATCCTTTACACACTGATGTCGATTCTAATTAGTGTCCAATAAGCCCAAATAGCAAAGAGAAATAAAAAAAGCATGTAAACAAACAGCTTGGGCCTTAAGAGGTTTTAACTAGGGATGTCTGATATCGGACTGCCGATATTATCGGCCGATAAATGCTTTAAAATGTAATATCGGAAATTATCGGTATCGGTTTCAAAATTATCGGTTTCAAAAAGTAAAATTTACGACTTTTTAAAACGCCGCTGTGTACACGGACGTAGGGAGAAGTACAGAGCGCCAAAAAAACCTCAAAGGCACTTCCTTTGCGTGCCGGCCCAGTCACATAATATCTACATCTTTTCACACACACAAGTGAATGCAATGCATACTTGGTCAACAGCCATACAGGTCGCACTGAGGGTAGCCGTATAAACAACTTTAACACTGTTACAAATATGCGCCACACTGTGAACCCACACCAAACAAGAATGACAAACACATTTCGGGAGAACATCCGCACCGTAACACAACATGAACACAACAGAACAAATACCCAGAACCCCTTGCAGCACTAACTCTTCCGGGACGCTACAATATACACCCCCCCAAACCCGCCCACCTCAACCTCCTCATGCTCTCTCAGGGAGAGCATGTCCCAAATTCCAAGCTACTGTTTTGAGGCATGTTAAAAAAAATAATGCACTTTGTGACTTCAATAATAAATATGGCATTTTTTTCCAAAACTAGAGTTGATTTATTTTGGACAACCTTGTTACATTGTTTAATGCATCCAGCGGGGCATCACAACAAAATTAGGCATTATAATGTGTTAATTCCACAACTGTATATATCTGTATCGGTTGATATCGGAATCGGTAATTACGAGTTGGACAATATCGGAATATATCGGTAAAAAAGCCATTATCGGACATCTCTAGTTTTAACTTGACTTAATATAATGATAAATGACACAATATGTTACTGCATATGTGAGCAGACTAATTAGGAGCCTTTGTTTGTTTACTTACTACTAAAAGACAAGTTGTCTAGTATGGTCACTATTTTATTTAAGGACAAACTTGCAAAAACAAACATATGTTTAATGTACCCTAAGATTTTTTGTTTGAATAAAGCCAATAATGCCATTTTTTGTGGTCCCCTTTATTTAGAAAAGTATCAAAGTACCGAAATACATTTTGGTACTGGTATGGGGACAACTCTAATACACAGTAATCATTATGTTAGAAGTTCTTCACAACCGTGACTTCTCACTTTTTTCATATTCGACAGTTTCCTTCTCAAGTGTTGGCATTAAGTCCCGACCTCAACCCTACTGATGTTTTTTTTTTTACGACCGAAACTCATTAAATATTTTCACTACTTGTTAGGTCAGGGAAACACTTATGCAGCGCCGTGAATGATATGTTTATATTCCGGAGGTTTTCTTCTGGCACTTTTTGAGTGGCTTATGTCATCCGTTTTCGTTGGGCGGGCGCAGACAGTAATGCCTTGTCGGCGTCCACTGTTCACGCAGGGCGTGCTAATAAACACGTTCGACATGTTAACTGGCCCTCCTCGCGCTTGTAAGGGACGGCTCGGTACACTGCAAAAAGTCAGTGTTCAAAAACAAGAAAAAAAAAATACAAAAATGAGGGGTATTTTATTTGAACTAAGCAAAATTATCTGCCAATAGAACAAGAAAATTTGGCTTGTCAAGACTTTCCAAAACAAATACAATTAGCTAACCTCAATGAACCTCAAAATACCTGAAAATAAGTATATTCTCACTAATAACAACTATATGAGTACGTATTTTCTATTGTTTCATTAAAAATAAAACAGCAAAGTCCATTTGACTGTCATCTGTTTTAATTATGAGACACAATTGTGTCAAAATCATGCTTTTTTCATGCTTTAAATAAGATATTATTACTTTAAAAAAGTAGTTTTATACTTGTGAGTGTTGATGACACAGCTTTGCAACACTTGATATTCTAGTTTCAAGCATGTTTTACTCAATATAGGTCATCAAATCTCAGCTACAAGCTGTAATATCTTACTGAGATCATTTAGGACCAAAACCCTTAAAACAAGTATGTTAGTGTTTTAATTGTTTTAAGGGCTTTGGTCCTAAATGATCTCAGTAAGATATTACAGCTTGTTGCTGAGATTTGATGACCTATATTGCGTAAAACATGCTTGAAACTATTTTTGTCCAAATGTCCAAAACACGTCCAGCAATGGTGCACAGGAAGGCGGGGAAGAAGAGGGGAAAAGGCGGCCAAAATGGTCAAAAGTCCCAATTTTGTCCAAAATACCTCCCCGGGTTCCAGTCTCACGAGTCCCGCTGCCGGCCGCGCAAGTCCCGGGATGCAAACAATGTCCAAAACGCACCCAGCAAAGTCCCACGGGAAGTGGGGGAGGAAAGTCGGCAAAAGTCCCCAAAAATGTCCAAAATACCTACCCAGGTTCGAGTCCCACAAGTCCCGCCGCCGGCCGGGATGCCCAAAGTGTCCAAAACGCGCCCAGCAAAGTCCCACAGGAAGGCGGGGAGAAAAGTGAGAAAAGTTGGTAAAATAATCAAAAATCACACTGCAAAAAGTCAGTGTTCAAAAACAGGAAAAAAAATACAAAAATGAGGGGTATTTTATTTGAACTAAGCAAAATTATCTGCCAATAGAACAAGAAAATTTGGCTTGTCAAGACTTTCCGAAACAAGTAAAATTAGCTAACCTCAATGAACCCAAAAATACCTTAAAATAAGAATATTCTCACTAATAACAAGTGCACTTTTCTTGGTAGAAAAAAAAGAGACCTTTTTGCTCAATATGTTGAAAAATATTCTTAAATGAAGTAAATGCTAGTGCCATTATCTTGACATAATGATATGCGCTCGGCATTACATTTCTTCAAACCATCAAACTTATACTAAAAACTAGTTTATTGTTCTTAATGGAAAGGCAACAAGGCAAGCGCTTGTCATTCTCGGGGTCTCCTAGCCGCTCAGGGGTCGGCAACCTTTACCACTCAAAGAGCCATTTTGGCAAGTTTCACAAATTAAAGAAAATAATGGGAGCCACAAAAAAAAATTTAAATTTAAAATGAAAAACACAGCATACAAAGCTTAAATTGCTTTGTGCTATGTTAACCAGGGGTCTCAGACACACGCATCGGCACACACTTTTATATGGAAATTTGATGTTAGTGCGGCCCACGAGTTTTGAAAGCGTCATACCTGCCAACACTCTCATTATTTCCAGGAGACCAACTAGTACCAGGGCGTGATGGCACTGCTTTTAGCGCCCTCTACAGTCTGCCCAAACAGTATACCTGCTGGACCACATGTAGATTGCAGTTTTAGCCTGCTCACATAAGTGACAGCAAGGCGTACTACCTCAGTAGCCACACATCTTACACTGACAGTACCAATACCCAGAATCCCATGCAGCCCTAACTCTTCCGCTCAACCAACGCACGGGGGGGTTGATGTGTGGGGGGATTTGGTGGTAGCGGGGGTGTATAATGTAGACCGGAAGAGTTAGGGCTGCATGGGATTCTGGGTATTGGTTGTGTTGTGTTTATGTTGTGTTACGGTGGGATGTTCTACAGAAATGTGTTTTTCATTCTTTTTTGGTGTGGGTTCACAATGTGGCGCATATTTGTAACGTAACAATGTTAAAATTGTTTGATACGGCTGCCGTCAGTGTAAGCTGTGTGGCTGATGAGTAAGTATGCTTTGCTGTCTCCAACGTGTGCAAGTAAAAGCTACATACAACATGTGGCCGGGCTGGCATGCTGTTTGTAAATTCTATAGAGGACAATTACTACAGTGCAATTAGGGCACTCCCTTATTCAGCAATTAGAGTGTTAATATCCCTTATTCAGCAATTAGAGTGTAAATAGGATTATATTTTCCCTGGGAGTTATCTATGAGAGACACTAAGATCCATAAGTATCCTGGGAAAATCGGGGGGGTCGGCAAGTATGTAGCTGAGCCGCATCAGAGTGGTCAAAGAGCCGCATGCGGCTTCGGAGCCGCGGGTTGCCGACCCCTGTCCTAGCCGCTCAGGCAAATCATATGGTCTAAAAATGCATTTTTCCATGGATAACATGACATCATCGCGCCAAGTGCGTGCTCTTTCAGTCAATTAGTGCGCATATATACAGCCCGGCCCCCGGCCAAAAATGTTTTGATTGTAATTTTGAGGAATTTATCTGAATGTGCATGAACTATTTCTGTTCAAAATAGTTATAAATGTCACATGTTAAATGTGTAAATATTAACTGTCAGTTTACTGTACTGTGCCAACTGTACTACTATATGAGTACCTATTTTCTATTGTTTCATTGGAAATAAAACAGCAAAGTCCATTTGGCTGTCATCTGTTTTAATTATGAGACACAATTGTGTCAAAATCATGATTTTTTTTTTCATGCTTGAAATAAGAAATTATTACTTTAAAAAAGTAGTTTTATACTTGTGAGTGTTGATGACACAGCTTTGCAACAGTTGATATTCTAGTTTCAAGCATGTTTTACTCAATATAGGTCATCAAATCTCGGCTACAAGCTGTAATATCTTACTGACATCATTTAGGACCAAAACCCTTAAAACAAGTAAAACACTCTAACATAAAATCTGCTTAGTGAGAAAAATTGAAATTATCATATCGAAAATAAGCAAATATCACCCTTATTTGAGATATTTAATCTTACTTAGATTTCAGTTTTTGGAGTGCACAAGTCTTAAGACTTGTGGGACTCGAACCTGGGTAGGTATTTTGAACATTTTTGGGGACTTTTGCCGACTTTTCTCACTTTTCTCCCCCACTTCCCGTGGGACTTTGCTGGGTGCGTTTTGGACATTGTTTGCATCCCGGGACTTGTGCAGCCGGCGGCGGGACTCGTGAGACTGGAACCCGGGGAGGTATTTTGGACAAAATTGGGACTTTTGACCATTTTGGCCGCCTTTTCCCCTCTTCTTCCCCGCCTTCCTGTGCACCATTGCTGGGTGCACTGCAAAAACTGAAATCTAAGTAAGATTAAATATCTCAAATAAGGATGATATTTGCTTATTTTCTGTGTGATAAGGTAATTCTTCTCACTAAGCAGATTTTATGTTAGAGTGTTTTACTTGTTTTAAGTGTTTTGGTCCTAAATGATCTCAGTAAGATATTACAGCTTGTTGCTGAGATTTGATGACCTATATTGAGTAAAACATGCTTGAAACTAGAATATCAACTGTTGCAAAGCTGTGTCATCAACACTCACAAGTATAAAACTACTTTTTTAAAGTAATAATTTCTTATTTCAAGCATGAAATAAAAAATCATGACTTTGACACAATTGTGTCTCATAATTAAAACCGATGACAGCCAAATGGACTTTGCTGTTTTATTTTCAATGAAACAATAGAAAATAGGTACTCATATAGTAGTACAGTTGGCACAGTACAGTAAACTGACAGTTAATATTTAAACATTTAACATGTGACATTTCTATCAATTTTGAACAGAAATATTTCATGCACATTCAGATAAATTCTTCAAAATTACAATATATATATATGCGCACTAATTGACTGAAAGAGCACGCATTTGGCGCTATGATGTCATGTTATCCATGGAAAAATGCATTTTTAGACCATATGATTTGCCTGAGCGGCTAGGAGACCCCGAGAGTAACAAGCGGTTGCCTTGTTGAATTTCCATTAAGAACAATAAAATAGTTTTTAGTATAAGTTTGCTGGTTTCAAGAAATGTAATGCCGAGCGCATATCATTATGTCAAGATAATGGCACTAGCATTTACTTCATTTAAGAATATTTTTCAACATATTGAGCAAAAAGGTCTTTTTTTTTCTACCAAGAAAAGTGCACTTGTTATTAGTGAGAATATTCTTATTTTAAGCTATTTTTGGGTTAATTGAAGTTAGCTAATTTTACTTGTTTTGGAAAGTCTTGACAAGCCAAATTGTCTTGTTCAGATAATTTTGCTTAGTTCAAATAAAATACCCCTCTTTTTTTTTTTTTTAATTGTTTTTGAACACTGACTTTTTGCAGTGTGTGTTTTGGACATTTGGACAAAAATAGTTTCAAGCATGTTTTACTCAATATAGGTCATCAAATCTCAGCTACAAGCTGTAATATCTTACTGAGATCATTTAGGACCAAAGCCCTTAAAACAAGTAAAACACTCTAACATAAAATCTGCTTAGTGAGAAGAATTATCTTATCAGACAGAAAATAAGCAAATATCACCCTTATTTGAGATATTTAATCTACAGAACTGTCATTTAGGTCTGAGCTCACCACTTCCCTAGGATGCTGTCCTCAGTTGTTGGGGGTCATTGTTGCTCACATGCTCACAACTGCAATTTTCTCCTTTGACTCAAATTTGTATATAAACTTTTTTTTTATGGGGATTCTCAGTGGAGCAGATTATGTTTCACAGTAAAAGCACCGCAGTCGTGACCTGGATCAGTGTTTATTTTGCTGCCTGGGTCAAATATGATAAGAGCCATTCCACTGAATCGGTGCCATTTGCTCTCTTTTTTCAGCTCTAAATCTGATAATTCACATATTAAACTACTCCAAATGTGTATTGGTCCATGTGGAGCAACTTTATCAGCTTCCATGTATATAACATCAGCACACATTGTTGGTCTTTTCATCTATTTTAGTCAAGTCACCTACAAAAGGCAAATGTGGTAGTTTAAGAGGCCACTTGGAGCTTGCAGCTACACAACAACAAAGCACACGATAGCACACAAGCTAGACGTGCATAAGTTTCTTTACTTGAACAATATTGCAGTATAATACATCACATTTGTCAATAATTATATACACAAGTATCAAATACTCGTATACAAAGTCTCCAAGGCAGAAAAGTATCCAGTAACAGACGTGTCCGCATCATCCATCCACCCATCCATCCATCATTCAACGTGAGCTTAATTTAATGAATTATTGAAAAAAAACAATATTACATTTTACTTATGTTGTACTTCACATTTGAACAACAAATCTCAAAAGTGATATTTCCACCCCACTTCAACCTAAAGACAGTATATGTCCATTCCAGATGGTTCATAATAAATTAGTGCTTTTTTTTAATAGCTTTGTTTTCCGTTTGAAAAATTTCACTTGATCTCATATCTCAATACTCGTATACAAAGTCTAAGGCAGAAAGCATCCAGTAACAAACGTGTCCGCATCATTCAACGTGAGGTTAATTTAATGAATTATTGAAAAAAACAAAACAATATTAGATTTTACTTGTTGCACAACAACAAATCTCAAAAGTGCAATTACCACCCCACTTCAGCCTAAAGACAGCATATGTCCATTCCAGATGGTTAATAATACATTTGTGTTTTTTTATAACTACCATTGTTCTCTGTGTGACTAATTTGACTATATCAAACATTTTCTAACATTGCAGCGTTTTCGTGTATTTTAGTCAAGTCATTTACAAAAGGCAAACGTGGTAGTTTAGAGGCCACTTGGAGCTTGCAGCTACACAACAACAAAGCACACGATAGCACACAAGCTAGACGTGCATAAGTTTCTTTACTTGAACAATATTGCAGTATAATACGTCACATTTGTCAATAATTATATACACAAGTATCAAATACTCGTATACAAAGTCTCCAAGGCAGAAAAGTATCCAGTAACAGACGTGTCCGCATCATTCATCCATACATCCATCCATCATTCAACGTGAGCTTAATTTAATGAATTATTGAAAAAAACAACAATATTACATTTTACTTATGTTGTACTTTACATTTGAACAACAAATCTCAAAAGTGATATTTCCACCCCACTTCAACCTAAAGACAGCATATGTCCATTCCAGATGGTTCATAATAAATTAGTGCTTTTTTTTTAAATAGCTACTATTGTTTTCCGTTTGAATAATTTCAGTTGATCTCATATCTCAATACTCATATACAAAGTCTATAAGGCAGAAAGCATCCAGTAACAAACGTGTCCGCATCATTCAACGTGAGCTTAATTTAATGAATTATTGAAAAAAACAAAACGATATTAGATTTTACTTGTTGCACAACAACAAATCTCAAAAGTGCAATTACCACCCCACTTCAACCTAAAGACAGCATATGTCCATTCCAGATGGTTAATAATACATTTTTTTTTTTTATAGCTACCATTGTTCTCTGTGTGACTAATTTGACTATATCAAACATTTTCTAACATTGCAGCGTTTTCGTGTATTTTAGTCAAGTCACTTACAAAAGGCAAACATGGTAGTTTAGAGGCCACTTGGAGCTTGCAGCTACACAACAGCAAAGCACACAATAGCACACAAGCTAGACGTGCATAAGTTTCTTTACTTGAACAATATTGCAGTATAATACATCACATTTGTCAATAATTATATACACAAGTATCAAATACTCATATACAAAGTCTCCAAGGCAGAAAAGTATCCAGTAACAGATGTGTCCGCATCATTCATCCATCCATCCATCCATCATTCAACGTGAGTACTTTACATTTGAACAACAAATCTCAAAAGTGATATTTCCACCCCACTTCAACCTAAAGACAGCATATGTCCATTCCAGATGGTTCATAATAAATTAGTGCTTTTTTTCAATAGCAACTATTGTTTTCCGTTTGAATAATTTCACTTGATCTCATATCTCAATACTCATATACAAAGTCTCTAAGGCAGAAAGCATCCAGTAACAAACGTGTCCGCATCATTCAACGTGAGCTTAATTTAATGAATTATTGAAAAAAACAAAACAATATTAGATTTTACTTGTTGCACAACAACAAATCTCAAAAGTGCAATTACCACCCCACTTCAACCTAAAGACAGCATATGTCCATTCCAGATGGTTAATAATACATTTGTTTTTTTATAGCTACCATTGTTCTCTGTGTGACTAATTTGATTATATCAAACATTTTCTAACATTGCAGCGTTTTCGTGTATTTTAGTCAAGTCACGTACAAAAGGCAAACGTGGTAGTTTAGAGGCCACTTGGAGCTTGCAGCTACACAACAACAAAGCACACGATAGCACACAAGCTAGACGTGCATACGTTTCTTTACTTGAACAATATTGCAGTATAATACGTCACATTTGTCAATAATTATACACACAAGTATCAAATACTCATATACAAAGTCTCCAAGGCAGAAAAGTATCCAGTAACAGACGTGTCCGCATCATCCATCCATCCATCATTCAACGTGAGCTTAATTTAATGAATTATTGAAAAAAAACAATATTACATTTTACTTATGTTGTACTTCACATTTGAACAACAAATCTCAAAAGTGATATTTCCACCCCACTTCAACCTAAGGACAGCATATGTCCATTCCAGATGGTTCATAATAAATTAGTGCTTTTTTTTTAATAGCTACTATTGTTTTCCGTTTGAATAATTTCACTTGATCTCATATCTCAATACTCATATACAAAGTCTATAAGGCAGAAAGCATCCAGTAACAAACGTGTCCGCATCATTCAACGTGAGCTTAATTTAATTAATTATTGAAAAAAACAAAACGATATTAGATTTTACTTGTTGCACAACAACAAATCTCAAAAGTGCAATTACCACCCCACTTCAACCTAAAGACAGCATATGTCCATTCCAGATGGTTAATAATACATTTGTTTTTTTTATAGCTACCATTGTTCTCTGTGTGACTAATTTGACTATATCAAACATTTTCTAACATTGCAGCGTTTTCGTGTATTTTAGTCAAGTCACCTACAAAAGGCAAACATGGTAGTTTAGAGGCCACCTGGAGCTTGCAGCTACACAACAGCAAAGCACACAATAGCACACAAGCTAGACGTGCATAAGTTTCTTTACTTGAACAATATTGCAGTATAATACGTCACATTTGTCAATAATTATATACACAAGTATCAAATACTCGTATACAAAGTCTCCAAGGCAGAAAAGTATCCAGTAACAGACGTGTCCACATCATTCATCCATCCATCCATCCATCATTCAACGTGAGCTTAATTTAATGAATTATTGAAAAAAACAAAACAATATTAGATTTTACTTGTTGCACAACAACAAATTTCAAAAGTGCAATTACCACCCCACTTCAACCTAAAGACAGCATATTTTCATTCCAGATTGTTGATAATACATTTGTGTTTTTTTATAGCTACCATTGTTCTCTGTGTGACTAATTTGACTATATCAAACATTTTCTAACATTGCAGCGTTTTCGTGTATTTTAGTCAAGTCACGTACAAAAGGCAAACGTGGTAGTTTAGAGGCCACTTGGAGCTTGCAGCTACACAACAACAAAGCACACAATAGCACACAAGCTAGACGTGCATAAGTTTCTTTACTTGAACAATATTGCAGTATAATACATCACATTTGTCAATAATTATATACACAAGTATCAAATACTCGTATACAAAGTCTCCAAGGCAGAAAAGTATCCAGTAACAGACGTGTCCGCATCATTCATCCATCCATCCATCATTCAACGTGAGCTTAATTTAATGAATTATTGAAAAAAAAAAAAAAAGACATTTTACTTATGTTGTACTTTACATTTGAACAACAAATCTCAAAAGTGCAATTTCCACCCCACTTCAACATAAAGACAGCATATGTCCATTCCAGATGGTTCATAATAAATGTGTGTTTTTTTTATAGCTACTATTGTTCTCCGTTTGAATAATTTCACTTGATCTCATATCTCATTACTCATATACAAAGTCTCTAAGGCAGAAAGCATCCAGTAACAAACGTGTCCGCATCATTCAACGTGAGCTTAATTTAATAAATTATTGAAAAAATAAAAATTAAAATGAGATTTGACCTGTGTTGCACTTTACATTTGACCAACAAATCTCAAAAGTGCAATTACCACCCCACTTCAACCTAAAGACAGCTTATGTCCATTTCAGATGGATAATAATCATTTTTATTTTTATTTTTTTTATAGCTACCATTGTTCTCTGTGTGACTAATTTGACTCGATCAAACATTTTGTAACAATCCACACTACAAAATAAAAGTATATATGCTGATATCGGATCAATATCTGTGTCGGCCGATACTCAAGGTTCCAATGTTGGTATCGTATCAGAGTTTAAAAAGGTGTATTGGGACATATATTTATATATTATATTTAATGGTGAAGTCTAACTTAACCTCTAAAGGCTTAGTGGCCACATGCGTGGACAGCACCTTTTTAGCGCTTATTTTCAAAATTGTGTACACTACTCAATTGGAGTCTTATGGCCACTTATGTGGACACTTATACTGCCATCTGGTGGTGTCAGAAGAGTACAACATACCATGGAATTTGGAGGGAAAAAAAGTGTAAAAATAAGAATTAGCATGTCACTAAACATGAAGTACACGTGTGTGTACTTATGGACTAAGTACCTCATACAAAAAGATGATTCTTAGTTTTTATTCTAATTAGGGTCCAATAAGCCCAAAAATCAAAGAGAAAGTAAAAAAGCATGTAAACATACAGCTTGGGCCTTAAGAAGTTTTAAGGAAGTAGGTGCAGCAAACAAATGTTATTTTTCCAGGTAGTTGAAATTAATATTTGTATTAATAAATATGCATTAAGATCAATGTGCAAGACATTTTGCTTAATAAAAAAATTTTTTTTTTGCAGTTTATCACCAGGGCACACAAATGACACTGATTCTCATCAACTTTTTAATCGGGATCCCAACTGGAGCGGATCCTGCTTTGCTGTACAGTGTAAACCCATCACAGTTGTGACCCGAGACTGTGTTTATTTTGTGTCTGGGTCAAATATGATGTTCTGCAAAGTGTGTTTAAAAAAACAAACAAACAAAAAAAAACGGGTTTCATGGAATGTGCTTCGTAAATTCTGATGCACGCCTCGCTGTAAAGACATATTTCATCACTATGTGGATCTATTTTTGGTGGGGTTATGAATGACGTTGTGATGCCCTGCTGTGTGTTGCAGGGGTGTACGTACCGCCAGGCGCTGGGATAGGCACGGGACCAGGAACTGGATACTATCCAGGTAACAAAGTCCGCTGGCAGAGTTTAGAATAATAAACTGGACTTACTGCAATAAAAGTATTATATAAAAAAATTACATTAAAAAAAGCATAAAAGCAAAGCAGAAATGAAACTAACGATTTTGGCAATGTGGAATATAAAAAACTCAAGACTCTCGTTATTGACAGTTCCCAATTGAGCTATGTGAAAATGTGCATTTTCAGAGATTGATAACTGCTCTGACCACACATTGAGACATCTGTTTGTACTTTGTGCACGCTCGCCCTCGCCAATAGTCAAATAAATATGGACGCAGAATTTGCTAACAAAACAAACATTCATAACCGCAAGCAATAGGGGGGCAGACCTCCGCCATTGTTACTGTTAACAAATGTGGTTACCGGTTTATGTAACTGAATTTTTATGTATTTTAATTCTGTGGACTGATTTGTAAAAACAAATTACATTAAATTATGCTCACAATTTCAATAAATATATAATTTTTTATATTCAGTGTGTTGTGTAAAAAAAATTGTTTACTTTATAAAAAAAAAAGCTAGTTTTTTACACTGAATTTTTTACATACTGAATTTAGAAACCCTATTTTAATAAACTAATTTTGTTGTTGATTCAGTGTCAAAAACCTCCATGCGAAACATACCGCACACAACTTAAGACTATTTTTTTCCCCTCTAATCTTGACAAACTGATCTTATACACACAAACGTGTTTGTAATCCGTGTAAAGGAAACATGCAGCAAGTGTATTTTATTGTGACATATTGACACCGCATAACTTGATAATTGATGTTTCATCACAAAGGGTCAACTGGAGGAGTGCCTGCCGGCTATAAACCAGCCAAAGCAGCGAGTGAGTAGAAAAACACATTTATTTTCTTTCTCCTAAATATTTTGGTTTGATACAATCTAAGGGGTTGTTTGTCATGACGGAGCCTATGAGGGTTTTATTTAATCTAAAAAAGGATTAAATCAATTATGAAGGAAAATAATGAATATTCAGTATAGAAGTGGATTTGAGCTTAATTTTGAAATTAGTTTATTTAAAAAAATAAAATAAAATTGTCAGTTTGTTTGATTTTATATCTGTGAAGAGGAAGGCAGTACATTGTTTTTTTTTCCTTTTTTTTAAATTTCTTTTTTTAATTTTTTAATTTTTTTTAATTTTTTGGTGGGGAGAGCAAAAAAGTGTCTGTTTCTCAGTAAATGTATTATGATTTCCCTATCAAATGAATAAATAAATATAAATTAAAAAAATAAATTAAAAAAAGCTAAAACAGCTAGGAGCAAAATAATGTAAAAAAAAAAAAAAAAAAGGAAGTGGAACTGGGACGCCCATTAGAATATAATAGAATAGAGTTTTATTGTCATTATTACAGTGGACAGGTTCAAAGAACAACGAAATTGGAGCAGATCCCCTAAGGTGCATACACAATAATTTAGTAATATAAATAGTAAAAAAAGATTAAAAAAAGATAAAAAAGAAATGATGTATCTATATATATGTATATATCCACACACATGCACATATCCATTCACATGCATATATATACATATACACATATAACATTATTGCACATTATAGTCCGAAAAAATTAAAAGACATGACACATTGTGCTCACTCAGTGCCTGTTTAATGCTACCATTATTGCCATTATATGCCATTATTTCATATATGTGGAACGTATCTCAAAATTCAGTAAACAATCAGTACCTCTTTCATTGTGCTTGTTTCATAAAGGGACCACAGTGAAATTAATAAGATGCATTCCACTACCCATTATTAGTAAGGGTGCCAAATTACCACCAAAAGTGGCTGTAGTTTGATTGTACATGACTAAAATCCACACCAATTTGACTAATAACCCCTGTCTGGACTGTTTTCATGTATCTTTAATGTGATGTATTCTGTACAAAGTGATCATTGAAAACCACAACAAGGCATGCTGGGAAACGTTTGCTTTCCAGACGCATGCTCAGACCTGCCAAGTCTTCCGGATTCAAAGGAAGACTGCCCGAAATTACCCTTGTCTAAGTCGCAAATCTCAGGCATAGTGATGCAATATGTGCATACAGCTAGCCTAAATAGCATGTTAGCATCGATTAGCTTGCAGTCATGCACTGACCAAATATATGCCTGATTAGCACTCCAACAAGGCAATAACATCAACAAAGCGCACCTTTGTGCATTCACGCACAGCATAAAACTTTTGGTGGACAAAATGAGACAAAGAAGGAATTGAAGATTTTACATGTAAACAAACTGTTGCACTTGTTTGTATTCCCCCCCCCCGTCCGTCTTTTTCCGTTTTTAATCCTTTTTTAAAAATGCTCCAGAGAGCCACTAGGGCGGCACTAAAGAGCTGCATGCAGCTCGAGAGCCGTGGGTTGCTGACCCCCGGTTTAAAAAAAAAAAAAAAAGAACAATACTATGTGAGGAAAACGCCACCTTTAAAGAGAATGACTACAATATTATAACTAAATAAAATAAATTGACACCATCTAAAAAAATGATATAAAAAAATCAAACATAAATAACAAAGTAATTAATAAATACAAACATAAATTAGTAATAAAAGTAGTAATAATAATAATAAATAAAATCAAATATGACAGAATAAAAACTAAGAACCTAAGAAGAGTTTAAAATATTCAGTAAGAAGCCGGAATAAAAAGGTGTGCCTTTTAAAGCGGGGGTACCTTAGTTATATTCTTGAAGTAAAAATAAAAAAATCCTATTAGCATCATTCAGAATATCGTAACAGTAATCATTTCTGGAAAAAAAAAATGTGTCTGCGTGCTGTCTGTGCCTTATAATGAAGTATTTTAGTAAATAAAACCCCGGAAGACAAATGAGCGGTCAACCCCTCCAGATCCTGTCACATATTCCAGATCCTGTGTGTGTCCTTTTACATGGTGAGGTGAGTTACTGATGGAATGCAAATAAACACGAACAAGGGGATCCTTCGAGGAGGCCGTGAGGGACTATCAGCGAGATGCGCAGTCAGGGGTGGGATTTACAGTTTGAATTCTGCCCGGTGACACAAGATTCAAGTACCCTGGTTTTAACCTGTTTAAAAAAATTCTTGTATTCGAAGGTTATGGAGGTGGAGGGCAAGGTGGCGTTCCCGGAGGTTATGGAGGTGGAGGGCAAGGAGGCGTTCCCGGAGGTTATGGAGGTGGAGGGCAAGGAGGCGTTCCCGGAGGCCTGGTCCCTGGAGGCTTTGGTCCTGGAGGACTCGGAACAGGTATGAAGAACGCGAGCAGAAGTGCTTGTTGGCGAGCAAAAGTATAACCTTTCTTTTTGTGTGTTTAATAGGACAAGGCGGGAAAGGCCCTAAACCAGGTAAGATGATATTTGTGCAACACCTTTTTGATTTGAATCCCACCACTGCATGTGTTCCTTCTCATCATAATGTTGCATCTGTGCAGTCATTTTTTGTCGGGCGTCACGGAAACTGGTTTCCTTCTGCTATCAGTGTAAAACAGGGGTGTCCGAACCCCAGTCCGTGGGCCAAATGCGGAGCTCTGGCATCTTAGAGACGACTGCAGTAGTTCAATTTTAATAAGCAAGCTGGCTGTGCTTTCATATTCATTTCGAAGGCCCAGGGGTCTGACATGCGGGAAATTGTCGCCACCTTGTGGACATTGTGAGAAACTCAGGTCGAAGACCTTGATGTGTACTTATATGACCCAATCCAAACAACCTTCCCTAGTCATGGTTGAAAATACATTTTAAACAGCACAAAAAATCAACACACACGGTCACACATAACACAACCTTTGTAGATAGTATTCAAAAAAACATCCCATCACCATAAAAAATTCAAAATTTGATGGGAAAAAATGCAAAACACTCTCTGCACATTCAAAGAGGTCGTCACAGAAGTAAACTGGCTGTCCTTTCATATTAATTTCAAAGGCCCAGGGGTCTGACAAGTGGCAAAATATCACCATCTTGTGGACATTATGAGAAACTCAGGTCGAAGACCTTGATGTGTACTTATATGACCCAATCCAAACAAGCTTCCCTAGTCATGGTTGAAAATGCATTTTAAACGGCACAAAAGGTCAACACACACGGTCACACATAACACAACCTGTTCACTGAACTCTGTAGATGTTATTCAAAAAAACGTCCCATCACCATTAAAAAATTTGAAATTACACCCAAGGAACGATGGGAAAAAATGCAAAACACTCTCTCCGCACTTATCCATGGTTGACTTTTAGCTGCTTGATATTTTTGATTGATTACAAAGACTCAAAGAGGTCGTCACAGAAGTCAACTGGCCGTGCTTTCATATTAATTTCAAAGGCCCAGGGGTCTGACATGCGGGAAATTGTCGCCACCTTGTGGACATTGTGAGAAACTCAGGTCGAACACCTTGATGTGTACTTATATGACCCAATCCAAACAACCTTCCCTAGTCATGGATGAAAATACATTTTAAACGGCACAAAAGGTCAACACACACGGTCACTGAACTTTGTAGATATTATTCAAACAAACATTCCATCACCATTAAAAAATTCGAAATTACACCCATTGCAAGGCATGATGGGGAAAAAATGCAAAACACTCTCTCCGCACTTATCCATGGTTGACTTTTAGTTGCTTGATATTTTTGATTGATTACAAAGATTCAAAGAGGTCGTCACAGAAGTCAACTGGCCGTGCTTTCATATTTATTTCAAAGGCCCAGGGGTCTGACATGCGGGAAATTGTCACCATCTTGTGGACATTGTGAGAAACTCAGGTCAAAGACCTTGATGTGTACTTATATGACCCAATCCAAACAAGCTTCCCTAGTCATGGTTGAAAATGCATTTTAAACGGCACAAAAGGTCAACACACACGGTCACACATAACACAATCTTTGTAGATAGTATTAAAAAAAACCGTCCCATCGCCATAAAAAAATCGAAATTTCACCCATTTAAATCCGTTGCAAGGCATGATGGGAAAAAATGCAAAACACTCTCTCCGCACTTATCCATGGTTGAGTTTTAGCTGCTTGATATTTTTGATTGATTACAAAGATTCAAAGAGGTCGTCACAGAAGTCAACTGGCCGTGCTTTCATATTAATTTCAAAGGCCCAGGGGTCTGACATGCGGGAAATTGTCGCCACCTTGTGGACATTGTGAGAAACTCAGGTCGAAGACCTTGATGTGTACTTATATGACCCAAAAGGGACGGCGTAGCGAAGTTGGTAGAGTGGCCGTGCCAGCAATCGGAGGGTTGCTGGTTACTGGGGTTCAATCCCCACCTTCCACCATCCTAGTCCGTTGTGTCCTTGGGCAAGACACTTCACCCTTGCTCCTGATGGGTGCTGGTTTGCGCCTTGCATGGCAGCTCCCGCCATCAGTGTGTGAATGTGTGTGTGAATGTGGAAATAGTGTCAAAGCGCTTTGAGTACCTTGAAGGTAGAAAAGCGCTATACAAGTATAACCCATTTATTTATAATCCAAACAACCTTCCCTAGTCATGGTTGAAAATAAATTTTAAACAGCACAAAATCAATAATCAAAGTAATAAAAATAATCAAAGGTAAACACTTTAAAAACGGTTGATATTTAAGGCATCCTGATTGGGTGTGGCTTGGCAGAGATTGTCCTCCACCTACTGTTGCGTTATAAAGTGATGATTGGCAGACATGGTCACACATAACACAACCTGTTCACTGAACTTTGTAGATATTATTCAAAAAAACGTCCCATCACCGTAAAAAATTCGAAATTACACCCATTTAAATCCATTGCAAGGCATGATGGGAAAAAATGCAAAACACTCTCTCCGCACTTATCCATGGTTGACTTTTGGCTTCTTGATATTTCTGATTACAAAGCGTCAGAGAGCTTCGTCACGAAAGTAAACTGGCCGTGCTTTCATTTAATTTCAAAGGCCCGGGGGTCTGACATCAGAATCAGAATAGTTTTTATTGCCATTGTTTGAGAACGGGTTCACAAACTAGGAATTTTACTTGGTGCAATCGAGCAACGTAAAACATAAAACATGTGGCAAAATTTCCACATCTTGTGGACATTGTGAGAAACTCAGTCCGGTGACCTTGATGTGTACTTTCTCACCTACCAAAGCGCACCATTAACTTATATGACCTAAACCAAACAACCTTCCCTAGTCATGGTTGAAAATACATTTGAATTACAAAGAAAATACAAGAAATGGATTACAAAGCACGGAAGTGAACAAGGTAGGAGTTGAAGTTTCACACACTCTTGATATTCAATTATCCTGGTGTAAAAGAATGCACTGGTAATGTGTGGATGAAGTACTTCACACTGCATTGTGTTACCTAACAAAGGTAAACACTTCAAAACGGTTGATATTTAAGGCATCCTGATTGGGTGTGGCTTGGCAGAGATTGTCCTCCACCTACTGTTGCGTTATAAAGTGATGATTGGCAGACTATAAAACAATGGCGCTCGAGGACTGATTGGTGTTTTTACAACGCCGGACCCTCACAATATCTGGAAAGTCGAAACAGGCCACGCCCCCTCCCCCTCCCCCGGTACCGCACGATAAATATTTTCCATCGCTATATTTGTGTCTGCACTTCTCAGGTTGCTTTAGCAGCTTTTTGGCCGTCGTTTGATTTCCGCCAGCAGGCGCAGACAGGATCTCGGCATACCTCCTATGTGTTTGCAAAGATAAGGAAGCGAGCGGGCCCGATAACGCGAGGGTTCCGCTGGAGCGCCACACCTCTGCTCTCCACTCAGACGGGCACTTCCACTTTTGTGAAAGTGAGCACATTTCCACGGATGGAAGTTGATTTTGGCAGGGATTGTTTGGGAAAAAAGTGTACTGTAGATCCTGCCACTGTTTCGCAAGACCTATTGTGCTGAGATCATGGACAGAAAGGCGATGATGCTGCGTTGATGTCATGGCGTTGGCAGGAAATCATAGCATTAATTCAATATTTAATCAAGTTGTTCTGATGTCATCCTGCTGATTGGTCTTATTTTTGCCCCCGAAAATGCTCCGACGGAAGACCGATTGTGTTCTAATTTCATAACAATTTAAAGGCCTACTGAAATGATTTTTTTTTATTTAAACGGGGATAGCAGATCCATTCTATGTGTCATGCTTGATCATTTTGCGATATTGCCATATTTTTGCTGAAAGGATTTAGTATAGAACAGGGGTCGGCAACCCAAAATGTTGAAAGAGCCATATTGGACCAAAAAAACAAAAACAAATCTGTCTGGAGCCGCAAAAAATTAAAAGCCATATTACATGTGTCATGAGATATACATTTAATTAGGAGGACTTAAAGGAAACTAAATTAGCTCAAATATAGCTACAAATTAGGCATAATGATGCAATATGTTCATATAGCTAGCCTAAATAGCATGTTAGCATCGATTAGCTTGCAGTCATGCAGTGACCAAATATGTCTGATTAGCACTCCACACAAGTCAATAACATCAACAAAACTCACCTTTGTGCACTCATGCACAACGTTAAAAGTGTGGTGGACAAAATGAGACAGAAAAAGAAGTGGCATAAAACACGTCCTAGAAAGTCGGAGAAAGTTATGCATGTAAAGAGACTATACGGTGAGTTCAAGGACCGCCAAAATAAGTAGGACAAAACGGCGCTCGCCAAATACTTGAATCAGTGAAGCATATTTAATATAAACAGTGTGATTTATAACAATTACGGAGGTTTGTGTCATGTTTGTCCTCCTACAGAAACCATACTAAAACAAAAAAATTGATTTTTTTTCCCCCTCATCTTTTTCCATTCTTCATACATTTTTGAAAAATCTCCAGAGAGCCACTAGGGCGGCGCTAAAGAGCCGCATGCGGCTCTAGAGCCGCGGGTTGCCGACCCCCGGTATAGAACAACGTCGATAAAGTTCGCAACTTTTGGTCTCTGATTAAAAAAAAAACCTTGCCCCTACCGGAAGTAGCGTGACGTTGTCAGTTGTTCACTCCCTCATATTTTCCTATTGTTTTCAACGCAGCTAGAGCTATTCGGACCATTACCCCATTAATTTGGGGTGGGCAGTATAGCTCGGTTGGTAGAGCGGCCGTGCCAGCAACTTGAGGGGTGCAGGTTCGATCCCCGCTTCCGCCATCCTAGTCACTGCTGTTGTGTCCTTGGGCAAGACACTTTACCCACCTGCTCCCAGTGCCACCCACTCTGGTTTAAATGTAACTTAGATATTGGGTTTCACTATGTAAAGCGCTTTGAGTCACTAGAGAAAAAGCGCTATATAAATATAATTCACTTCACTTCACTTTGAGCGAGGATGAAATATTCGTGGATGAGGAACGTTAGAGTGACGGACTAGAATGCAGTGAAATACATATTTTTTTTCGCTCTGACCGTAACTTAGGTACAAGCTGACTCATTGGATTCCACACTTTCTCCTTTTTCTATTGTGGATCACGGATTTGTATTTTAAACCACCTCGGATACTATATCCTCTTGAAAATGAGGGTCGAGAACGCGAAATGGACATTCAGTGCCTTTTATCTCCACGACAATACATCGGCGAAACGCTTTAGCTACGAGCTAACGTGATAGCATCGTGCTTTAACTGCATATAGAAAGAAAAAAAATAAACCCCTGACTGGAAGGATAGATAGAAAATCAACAATACTATTAAACCGTGGACATGTAAATACACGGTTAATGCTTTCCAGGCTGGCGAAGGTTAACAATGCTGTGCTAACGACGCCATTGAAGCCTACTTAGCAACCGGACCGCACAGAGCTATGCTAAAAACATTAGCTCTCCACCTACGCCCGCCAGCCAGCCTTCATCTGCTCATCAACACCCGTGCTCACCTGCGTTCCAGCAATCGGCGGAAGGACGAAGGACTTCAGTAGGAAGTCAAGGTGAGGTCGGCGGGTAGCGCGTCTGCTCTCCAACAAAGTCCCCCTGGTTGTGTTGCTGTAGTCCGCTGCTAATACACCGATCCCACCTACAACTGTCTTCTTTGCAGCCTTCATTGTTCATTAAACAAATTGCAAAAGGTGTCCAGAATACTGTGGAATTATGAAATGAAAACAGAGCTTTTTGTATAGGATTCTACGGGGTACCATAACTTCCGTTTAACTGACTACGTCACGCGCATACGTCATCATACCGCGACGTTTCAGCCGGATGTTTCCCGGGAAGTTTTAAATGTCACTTTATAAGTTAACCCGGCCGTATTGGCATGTGTTGCAATGTTAAGATTTCATCATTGATATATAAACTATCAGACTGCGTGGTCGGTAGTAGTGGCTTTCAGTAGGCCTTTAAGTTCAGTTCAGTTTCAGTTTATTTGGAACGTGCGTACGATAATGCGCCACATATTTCCATTTGTCTCATTACAGCACCTCCGAAAAGGATAAGGAAGAAGCAGAGTTTATTTAATCCCACCCCTTTTCATTCCATAGCAATTTTATTTATTTATTCATATTTTTTTTAATTATTTATTATTTATTTGATTTTATTTATTATCAAAAAATGTTTTTATTACCGCCCTGAGATCGGTAGGTCGTGAGTTCAAACCCCAACCGAGTCATACCAAGACTATAAAAATGGGACCCGTTACCTCCCTGCTTGGCACTCAGCATCAAGGGTTTGGAATTGGGGGTTAAATCACCAAAATGATTCCCGGGCGCGGCCACCGCTGCTGCTCACTGCTCCCCTCATCTCCGAGGGGGTGAGGGTGATCGGTCAAATGCAGAGAATAATCACTTATTCTCCTGTTGTCTGATTCTTTACATAAGTTTCGGGTGATACGACAAGTTTTGGTATCAATTTGATACCAAACAGTTACAGGGTCATACATTGGTCATAATTAAAGTATTATCCTGTGTCCAGGCACATATTTTCACTTTATAAACAATAAAAAATTACAAAAGATACTACAATGATAACATCGATACACACTACCGTTCAAAAGTTTGGGGTCACCCAAACAATTTTGTGGAATAGCCTTCATTTCTAAGAACAAGAATAGACTGTCGAGTTTCAGATGAAAGTTCTCTTTGACCCCACAAATGTGATGCTCCAGAAACTCAATCTGCTCAAAGGAAGGTCAGTTTTGTAGCTTCTGTAACGAGCTAAACTGTTTTCAGATGTGTGAACATGATTGCACAAGGGTTTTCTAATCATCAATTAGCCTTCTGAGCCAATGAGCAAACACATTGTACCATTAGAACACTGGAGTGATAGTTGCTGGAAATGGGCCTCTATACACCTATGTAGATATTGCACCAAAAACCAGACATTTGCAGCTAGAATAGTCATTTACCACATTAGCAATGTATAGAGTGTATTTCTTTAAAGTTAAGACTAGTTTAAAGTTATCTTCATTGAAAAGTACAGTGCTTTTCCTTCAAAAATAAGGACATTTCAATGTGACCCCAAACTTTTGAACGGTAGTGTATATGAACTATGTACGGCTCTTGTTCTTGGTATCATTACAGTCGACGTCTGTGTAGACCCACCCATGGCATTTGTTTCTTTTTAGGAGAGCTTGCTTGCTGTTAGCGGTGAGCTGTTGTATCCTCCTACGGTGTGTAGTGAAGCATGTTTAGCTATTCCTCGTCCTGCAGGGATGATACTTGTGAGAAACGTACTTTATTTGTCGCCATGGAGACAAGGATTAGTGATTTAGACGTAACTAAAACACTACAGACTGTGGATGGATGTTGGCCGAACAAGA
This sequence comes from Entelurus aequoreus, assembly GCF_033978785.1. NCBI lineage: Eukaryota > Metazoa > Chordata > Actinopteri > Syngnathiformes > Syngnathidae > Entelurus > Entelurus aequoreus. The sequence goes on along the minus strand of NC_084743.1, from coordinate 62,006,253 downwards.
GCAAGAGATAAGCGACACTTCTGTGTTTATAGTTTCAAATTTATTGTTAGTTTTTAAGCCAAAAGGCGTCCATTCTCCATTTTCTATCTCCACACTGTTTTTGCTTTTAAGTACTGCGTTGCCGAACATGCGGCTATGCCCGTTTTACCTGCAATGTCGCAACAGGATGACGGCGCCGTGTCCAAAGGGAAAGAAAAAAAAAAAGTACAGGTATTTTTCAGAAGCAGTATAGACCATAGGGTTGTACGGTATACCTGTATTAGTATAGTACCGCAATACTAATGAATCATATTCGGTACTATACCGCCTCTAAAAAGTACTGTTTAAAAAAAATTTATATTATGTTTATAAACTTAGGAAATGTGTCCCTGAACACTTTGAGGGACTTTGAATATGACCAATGTATGATCCTGTAACTACTTGGTATCGGATTGATACCCAAATTTGTGGTATCATCCAAAACTAACGTAAAGTATCCAAACAACAGAAGAATAAGTGATTATTACATTTTAACAGAAGTGTAGATAGAACATGTTAAAATAGAAAGTAAATTGATATTAACAGTAAATTAACAAGTAGATTAATAATCCATTTTCTACCGCTTGTCCTTAATAATTTTGACAAAATAATAGAATGATAAATGACACAATATGTTACTGCATATGTCAGCAGACTAATTAGGAGTCTTTGTTTGTTTACTTACTACTAAAAGACAAGTTGTCTTGTATGTTCACTATTTTATTTTAAGGACAAAGTTGCAATAAGAAACATATGTTTAATGTACCCTAAGATTTTTTGTTAAAATAAAGCCAATAATGCCATTTTTTTGTGGTCCCCTTTATTTAGAAACTTTTCGGTACTTTTCGATAATTATCGAAATACATTTTGGTACCGGTACCAAAATATTGGTATCGAGACAGAACTAGTTTTTAATTCATTGGTACTAGGGATGTCCGATAATGGCTTTTTGCCGAAGTGAAGTGAATTATACTTATATAGCGCTTTTCTCTAGTGACTCAAAGCGCTTTACATAGTGAAACCCAATATCTAAGTTACATTTGAACCAGTGTGGGTGGCACTGGGAACAGGTGGGTAAAGTGTCTTGCCCAAGGACACAACGGCAGTGACTAGGATGGCGGAAGCGGGAATCGAACCTGGAACCCTCAAGTTGCTGGCACGGCCACTCTAC
>NC_084743.1:61967564-62000064 GCF_033978785.1 Entelurus aequoreus | reverse complement strand
TGGTCACACTTATCATTTCACCATGTACCAAATAAAATAGCTTTGAGGTCAAAACCAGAATTATTCCGTACATAAGGCGCACTGTCGAGTTTTGATGAACAAAAAAAAGGATTTTAAGTGTGCCTTATTGTCCGGGAAATACGATACTATTTGGATCATATCTATTTATTCACCAACTTTTGAAGTCTTTCAATGTCATAAATTAGTTACATATAATGGAGGCAAATTGTTTTTCCACTCTACTGGTACTTCAAAGTGGCGGTTTTGATGCAGAAAATGGCAGACCTCTGTTCTAGATCTTGGTTGTCTCAATGATCTGAGATGCAAAACAGCTTAGTATGATGTAATGCAAATGGACACCACTACAACACGTAAGGAATAAACCGTGTTACATGACTAGTATCAGTCAAAACCTTTGTAAAGGCAGAGTTTGCGATACAAACATGCAAAAAAGAGATCAGTCCGATGGAGATGGGGCGGAGAATGTTTGGCCGAAAGAAGATGAGCTTGCCTGGGATGCGAGTCCCCTGGAGCTCATGTGTTTTTCATTAGTGGAGCTCAGACCTGTCCTCTCAGCTGCCAGAGACTAGAAAAGCATCTGCATGTAAACGCGGCAAACGTTCCCTAAATTTCTCCACGGTCCTCACAGGCCTCATAATTTGTCAACACATCCGCACGCACGGACGCATCAATAGCCAATACGCTGAAGACATAACGCAGGGGAGTTCTTTAGCTGTGTTCAGAATGTGAAGCACACAGTTGGTACGTTTATAGGACGGTAGGCGGGTATCGGGTGCATCCTCTGCGTAACAGGGCTGTTTTTTTCTGAAATTTGTAACGCTGATTAAAGGCCTACTGAAATGAATTTTTTTTATTTAAACGGGGATAGCAGATCTATTCTATGTGTCATACTTGATCATTTCGCGATATTGCCATATTTTTGCTGAAAGTATTTAGTATAGAACGACGACGATAAAGATCGCAACTTTTGGTATCTGATAATAAAAAGGCTTGCCCCTACCGGAAGTAGCGTGACGTAGTCAATTGAACATTTCTGCAAAGTTCCCTATTGTTTACAATGATGGCCGCCAGAAGTGAGAGAGATTCGGACCGAGAAAGCGACGATTTCCCCACTAATTTGAGCGAGGATGAAAGATTTGTGGATGAGGAAAGTGCAAGTGAAGGACTAGTGGGGAGTTGAAGCTATTCAGATAGGGAAGATGCTGTGAGAGGCGGGGGTGACCTGATATTCAGCTGGGAATGACTACAACAGTAAATAAACACAAGACATATATATACTCTATTAGCCACAACACAACCAGGCTTATATTTAATATGCCACAAATTAATCCCGCATAAAAACACCTAGGTGTTTGTTATGCTAGCTCCTAGCTACTAGCTACTAGCTCGAGCTAGTTATAGCTCGAGCTATAACGTCCATAAAACCAGCCAATACAATTCAAACACCTGCACAACACACACACTCACTCAGCCCAAAGGACCGTTCACCTAACCCAAGGTTCATAAAGCTTATATATTTAACCAAAGTTACGTACATGACACGCACGTACGGGCAAGCGATCAAATGTTTGGAAGCGCGCGAGTGGGACCTGATATTCAGCTGGGAATGACTACAACAGTAAATAAACACAAGACGTATATATACTCTATTAGCCACAACACAACGAGGCTTATATTTAATATGCCACAAATTAATCCCGCATTACCGCTACCTCCTAGCTCCTAGCTACTATCTCGAGCTAGTTATAGCAAGCGATCAAATGTTTGGAAGCGTACTCACGGTATCGCGTCTGCGTCTGTGTATCCAAATCAAAGTCCTCCTGGTAAGAGTCTCTGTTGTCCGAGTTCTTCGATCTTGACTGCATCTTTCGGGAATGTAAACAATGAAACACAGGCTGTGTTGTGTTGCTGACTTCCCTCGCAAAATACTCCGCTTCGCACCGACTTTCTTCTTTGCTTGCTCAGCTTCTTTCTCCATAATGCAATGAACAAATTGCAACAGATTCACCAACACAGATGTCCAGAATACTGTGGAATAATGAGATGAAAACAGAGCTATTTCGTATTGGCTTCAATGGGGGAGCCATACCTCTGTTAAACTGGCTACGTCACGCGCATACGTTCCAAAGGAATTTTCAACCGGAAGTTTAGCGGGAAATTTAAAATTGCACTTTATAAGTTAACCCGGCCGTATTGGCATGTGTTGCAATGTTAAGATTTCATCATTGATATATAAACTATCAGACTGTGTGGTCGGTAGTAGTGGGTTTCAGTAGGCCTTTAAAGAACTAGAACAGGTCTGGGTAATTATTTTGAGGGGGCAAATTTAGATAAAACAATGTGTTTCTGATGGCCGGTATATCTATTTTTAGGAACACTAAAACAAAACCTCACAATAATGTCTGAATGCTAAAAACGTTATGACAGACCGCCTTAAAAAACAGAATGGGATTTTTTTTTTTTTAATTTACTGAATGACACACCCAGAATGTACATGAAAATGAAGACTGTGGGATTTACAATATTAACTATGAACGATAAAACACTGAATATTGGCAATATGTGAACGTCACACCCCCTCTCCATCGACATATTTTACAATCAAGCGAAACAGAACAAAAATGCAACAAACACAACGATATATGAACGCGAAGGGTAAAAAAAACCCCACCAATCAATCAATCAATCAATCAATCAATCAATCAATCAATGTTTACTTATATAGCCCTAAATCACGAGTGTCTCAAAGGGCTGCAAAGTTGAATGACAAACAATCAGCCAACCACCAGGGGGTGACGGAAAGACAGCAGACTCATCTGAGAGTGAGTAAGAGTAAGAGTAAGAGAGAACAGAGCGTAACAATAATAGTGATGTGCGATGCCACTGATTATCTTTCCTTTCTTTCTTTCTTTCTTTCTTTCTTTCTTTCTTTCTTTCTTTCTTTCTTTCTTTCTTTCATGTTTATTTCGAATATGTAGACAAAACAAAAACAAACACATTTTGCAAAAAACAACAAAAAAGCCATTCAAGAACGAATAACAAAAACAATAATAATAATAATAATAATAATAATAGTAATAATAAAAAGCAAAAAGAAACAAGAAATGAAAATAAACGTTAATGTAAACATATCCGAAAAGGATATGAGTACAATTCATCCTGGTATCGGCGATATCAATCCGATGCCTAATATGTCTGCTAAAATTTAATGGACATGTCTCATGGCATAAAGAATACGCCGCTCCCAGTCTGTGGAATGCTCTCCCTGACCACCCGAGGTCACCACAGACTGTGGATGCTTTTAAAAAAGGCTTAAAAACCCTTCTTTTTTTTAAAAAAAAGCCTTTTTTTTTAGATATATGATTATTTTTATTTATTTTTATTATCTACAATCTGATACATCGGATATATCACTAAGCTTTAGAGCGTTGTTGTAAAAATCTCCTTCCGAGTCTGCCCCTGACACCCGCATTTCAGGCTGGCCGCTCTGGAAACACTCTGTGGAAACGCTCCCCGCCCACACTGCTGGGGCGGTATAGCTCGGTTGGTAAGAGTGGCCGTGCCAGCAACTTGAGGGTTGCAGGTTCAATTCCCGCTTCCGCCATCCTAGTCACTGCCGTTGTGTCCTTGGGCAAGACACTTTACCCACCTGCTCCCAGTGCCACCCACACTGGTTTAAATGTAACTTAGATATTGGGTTTCACAATATAAAGCGCTTTGAGTCACTTGAGAAAAAAGCGCTATATAAATGTAATTCACTTCACTTCACTGCTTGGTGCCTCATCAATCAATGTTTATTTATATAGCCCTAAATCACTAGTGTCTCAACTGCTATGACTTAGATTACCATATTAACTAATTAGATTACCATAGTATATCATGCAAAATCGCAGATTCCAACTTTGTATAGTTCAAGACTTACAGTCATTTGAAAACATCACTGCACATCATAATGGCAGCTACAGTTTCCATCTTCAAGATCTAAAAAATGTTTTGGGTAATGTCCGGCGGGCCAGATTGAAAAGCTTAATTTGGCCAGCTCTGAACTAGACCAAAAACAACAGAGGATAAATAACTGATGTCCCTGTAGGGATTATTAACTCAATTATATTGTTTCAAACTATCGGTTGTAATTATTTAATGGCATCGTAATTAGCATTAATAAAGGCCTTAGTGGCCACATGCGTGGACAGCACCTTTTAGCTCTTATTTCCAAAATTGTGTACACTACTGAATTGGGGTCTTATGGCCGCTTATGTGGACACTTATACTGCCATCTGGTGGTGTCAGAAGAGCATAACATACAATGGAATTTGGGGGAAAAAAGTGTAAAAATAAGAATTAGCATGTCACTACACATGAAGTACACGTTTGTGTACTTATGGACTAAGTACATCATATCAAAAGATGATTCTTAGTTTTTATTCTGATAAGGGTCCAATAAGCCCAAATAGCAAAGACAAATAAAAAAAACAGCATGTAAACAAACAGCTTGGGCCTTAACAGGTTAATGCTGCACAAACGAGTTTGTCCCAAAAATGTCTTTGAACTACACTTAATCATCAGTAATTGATGAATCAAGTGTCTTATCTTTTTTCAATATGTGCTAAAGGTGCTCATTGATATTTTTCAATGTATGGTTGGTGTACGGGCAGCACGGTGGCAGAGGGGTTAGTGCATCAGCCTCACAATACGAAGGTCCTGAGTAGTCCTGAGTTCAATCTCGGGCTCGGGATCTTTCTGTGTGGAGTTTGCATGTTCTCCCCGTGACTGCGTGGGTTCCCTCCGGGTACTCCGGCTTCCTCCCACCTCCAAAGACATGCACCTGGGGATAGCTTGATTGGCAACACTAAATTGGCCCTAGTGTGTGAATGTGAGTGTGAATGTTGTCTGTCTATCTGTGTTGGCCCTGCGATGAGGTGGCGACTTGTCCAGGGTGTACCCCGCCTTCCGCCCGATTGTAGCTGAGATAGGCTCCAGCGCCCCTCGCTGGGAATAAGCGGTAGAAAATGGATGGATGGATGGATGGTTGGGGTACCATAGAAAGTAAATAAAAAATGTACTTTTATCTTTAATTATGATCATGATTTCTGTAGGGCTGCAACTAACGATTAATTTGATAATCGATTAATCTGTCGATTATTACTTCGATTGATCGATTAATAATCGGATAAAAGAGACAAACTACATTTCTATCCTTTCCAGCATTTTTATTGAAAAAAAACAGCATACTGGCACCATACTTATTTTGATTATTGTTTCTCAGCTGTTTGTACATGTTGTAGTTTACAAATAAAGGTTTATTTAAAAAAATAAATAAAAAAAAAGCCCTCTGCGCTTGCGCATAGCATAGATCCAACGAATCGATGACTAAATTAATCGGCAACTATTTTTATAATCGATTTTAATCGATTTAATCAATTAGTTGTTGCAGCCCTAGATTTCTGGTTATGTTAGGCCTTGACTGACTGCTTACCACTCACTACATATTCTACTGAGAACACAAGTCTGGGTGCCCCAAAAAGAATCGCTATCCTCAATGACCGTTAACGCTAGCTACCCAAATTGCTATTATTAGCTAACAACAACTAAAGCTAATGCGCGTGCTTGTGTTACGTACGTACGTGCATAATTAAGTCATTGCGTACGAATGGATTAACGTGGACCCCGACTTAAACGATTTGAAAAACGTATTGGGGTGTTACCATTTAGTGGTCAATTGTACGGAATATGTACTGTACTGTGCAATCTAATAATAAAAGTTTCAATCAATCAATCAAGCAGCCGTTAGAGGGCGGCATATACTGTGTAATATACATTGAAATATCTCTAGACATCTGTGTAAATGTTGCAAACAGCTCCCTTATGTTAAAAATAATGCAATAAATGCTTCAAGGCCTACTGAAAGCCACTACTACCGACCACGCAGTCTGATAGTTTATATATCAATGATGAAATCTTAACATTGCAACACATGCCAATACGGCCGGGTTAACTTATAAAGTGCAATTTTAAATTTCCCGCTAAACTTCCGGTTGGAAACGTCTATGTATGATGCATATGCGCGTGACGTCACGACGGCAACGGAAGTAGTCGTACCCAATGTGTCACCATACAAACTGCTCTGTTTTCATCGCAAAATTCCACAGTATTCTGGACATCTGTGTTGGTGAATCTTTTGCAATTTGTTTAATGAACAATGGAGATTGCAAAGAAGAAAGTTGTAGGTGGGATCAGTGTATTAGCGGCTGGCTGTAGCAACACAACAAGGAGTACTTAGTTGGATAGCAGACGCCTAGCCGATGCTAGCCGCCAACCGCACGGATGATCGGGTGAAGTCCTTCGTCGTGCCGTCGATCGCTGGAACGCAGGTGAGCACGGGTGTTGATGAGCAGATGAGGGCTGGCTGGCGTAGGTGGAGCCCTAATGTTTTTATCATAGCTCTGTGAGGTCCGGTTGCTAAGTTGCTAAGTTAGCTTCAGCGTCGTTAGCAACAGCATTGTTAAGCTTTGCCAGGCTGAGAATTATTAACCGTGTATTTACATGTCCATGGTTTAATAGTATTGTTGATCTTCTGTCTATCCTTCCAGTCAGGGATTTATTTATTTTGTTTCTATCTGCATTTGAGCCAGATGCTATCACGTTAGCTCAGTAGCTAAAGAGCTTCGCTGATGTATTGTCGTGGAGATAAAAGTCACTGTGAATGTCCATTTCGCATTCTCGACTCTCATTTTCAAGAGGATATAGTATCCGAGGTGGTTTAAAATACAAATCCGTGATCCACAATAGAAAAAGGAGAGTGTGTGGAATCCAATGAGACCTTGTACCTAAGTTACGGTCAGAGCGAAAAAAGATACACCCTGCACTGCCTCTCTAGTTCTTCACTCTAACGTTCCTCATCCACGAACCTTTCATCCTCGCTCAAATTAACAGGGTAATCGTCGCTTTCTCGGTCCGAATCTCTCTCGCTCCATTGTAAACAACGGGGAATTGTGAGGAATATTACCTCCTGTGACGTCACGCTACTTCCGGTATAGGCAAGGCTTTTTTTTTTATCAGCGACCAAAAGTTGCGAACTTTATCGTCGTCGTTCTATACTAAATCCTTTCAGCAAAAATATGGCAGTATCGCGAAATGATCAAGTATCACACATAGAATGGATCTGCTATCCCCGTTTAAATAAAACAATTTCATTTCAGTAGGCCTTTAATCATTGCTATTTTGCTATTACTACTAACATCTGGGGAGGTGCTTAGATGAATTTGTTTTGTCTGGAAAATCCAGTGTCCAGCTTTAATGCTGCCCACCCTTGCTAAACTCCCATTCCACATTGTCCTGCCGGTAAATAATGCACACATTGCAGTCTGTTTGTCATTATTGGAAACATTTCCTAAAAGGTTTTCTCCGGTGATGTAACCAGATCTTCTTAGCATCTCCATAATCCTCCGAAATATTCCCAGAAAGTGCGGTAATTGAAAAAGCAATGAGAGAAAAAGACGTGGCTTTTATTAGTTTTTGTTGGTGTCTAATCAGTTATGCATGCTGCACGTCTCAATCCAACAATATCCCCATGTGGAACCGAGCGTCTTGCCACAGTTATTCGGTTTTGAACGCTCTCCGGGTGACTTAATGAGCCATCCCTTGGCAAAGTCAGACAAATCTTCTCCGCTTTTGTTTTCCATTAAGTCTGGGGGTATGAAGCGCTGTCCTTGTGCGTCTGGCAACTTCTACTCAAATTAAGGAAACCGAAACAAATATTTACAGTAAACAGGAATTAGACAAAACTCAAAACACATCCAGGAAATGTTGGCATACTTTTTTATTAACACTGATGTAGAGGAAACATGCACTTTTTAAAAAATATCTCTGTTCCTGTTCCTCAAGCGTTCTATTATATACCTTAATGCAGTGTTTTTCAACCACTGTGCCGTGAGATACAGTCTGGTGTGCCGTGGGAGATTATCTAACTTCACATATTTGGGTTAAAAATATTTTTTGCAAACCACTAATTATAGTCTGCAAATGATGTGTTGTTGTCAGAGGTGGGTAGAGTAGCCAGAAATTGTACTCAAGTAAGAGTACTGTTACTTTAGAGATGTATTACTCAAGTAAAAGTAAGGAGTAGTCACCCAAATATTTACTTGAGTAAAAGTAAAAAGTATGTTGTGAAAAAACTACTCAAGTACTGAGTAACTGATGAGTAACCTGTTCGTTTAATGATGACGGCAACAAATAATGCACAACAACATAAAAATAGCAATGAGCAAATTCAGAGCCAGGAATATCTCTTAAGCAACTAAAACATTAATATATATTAAATAATAATACATTAACATAAAAAAAATTAACGCATATTGAGCCACAATAATTTAACAGCACCATAGGCTCAGTAGGCAGAGATTACAAAGGAAAATAACAAGTTAGCCTTTACGCAAACCATAAACTGATAGGTGTGGACTGCACCTGGGAACACACTGATTGGTGTTTCTATGCATGCGTGTGTGTGTGTGTGTGTGTGTGTGTGTGTGTGTGTGTGCGACTGTGCGTGTGTGCGTGTGTGTGTGTGTGTGTGTGTCTATGAGGCTGCAGTGCGTTAATAAATGTCCCCACACGATGTACATTTGACAGTGATTCATAGCAGGGAAGCTAACATCAGCCTACGGTGACAGCCAAAATAGCTACTAAGGTTACTTACCACGATGTGCTTCCTCAAATTTGACGTTGAGTTCATGTAAGCTTAAGCTTGTTAATCATGTGACCGCCTGGCTCTGTTTGATTGGTGAAACGGAGTCAAACGTCACCAGTGACTGCATTTGATTGGTGAAACGGAGGCATGCCATAGATCCTACTTTGAAGGTCTGTCTGACAAACCAAAACAAACAAAGCATGCATTAACAGATCGATAAAAATCAGTAGCGAGTAACGAGCTGAATGTAGATAAATGGAACGGAGTAAAAGTAGCGTTTCTTCTCTATAAATATACTCAAATAAAAGTAAAAGTATGTTGCTTTAAAACTACTCTTAGAAGTACAATTTATCCCAAAAAGTTACTCAAGTAGATGTGACGGAGTAAATGTAGCGCGTTACTACCCACCTCTGGTTGTTGTTGAGTGTCGGTGCTGTCTAGAGCTCGGCAGAGTAACCGTGTAATACTCTTCCATATCAGTAGGTGGCAGCCGGTAGCTAATTGCTCTGTAGATGTCGGGAACAGCGGGAGGCAGTGTGCAGGTAAAAAGGTGTCTACGCTTAAACCAAAAATTTAAAAAAAGGTGAGTGCCCTTAAGAAAAGGCATTGAAGCTTAGGGAAGGCTATGCAGAACGAAGCTAAAACGGAACTGGCTACAAAGTAAACAAAAACAGAATGCTGGACGACAGCAAAGACTTACTGTGGAGCAAAGACGGCGTCCACAATGTACATCCGAACATGACATGACAATCAACAATGACCCCACAAAGAAGGATAAAAACAACTGAAATATTCTTGATTGCTAAAACAAAGTAGATGCGGGAAATATCGCTCAAAGGAAGACATGAAACTGCTACAGGAAAATACAAAATATTAAGTGTAATGTCAATTAATGGTAAATACTACACTGATTAGATCTGTTTTTTAATTTCACAACACATTTTTTTGGTGTTTATTGTTGGCAAACTCTGGAAATAGGACCTGAATACTTTTTGCTCTTGTTTAGTTAATTTGTACCGTTGACGTTATTATACTTTCTATACAAAATAAGGACATTTTAATATTAAATGATATTGTTACATCGCCATCCAGTGTTTTTTTTCCGATTACAGTTCAGATCAAAACTAATAATTTGACACTGAGAATTTTAAGTATGAACACTGGTATGGCCAATAACAACTTGGGATGGGTTGTATTTGATCATGTGACTTTTGAACATAAGTGGTGGGCCACCAAACCAACATGGCTACTGTGCAGCAAACGGAGTGTAATCCACCCGAGTGCGCAAGGGGCCTAGATCTTACCACTAAAAGCAAATACGAGCAAAAAAAAGCAAACTATGCAATAAAATGTATCCATATACGTTTAAAAAAAAAAGATTTGTCGAGGGATCTCAAGAATTATCCGTCGGCCGCGTTCCCAGACGTGTCGAACTATCTGGTGGTCCAGACATTCCACACGACATAGCAGAGGAAAACTTGGAAAAGCATGTATATATGATGAACACAAAATAATATTACTAAAGCAAGCATACACACACATACATACATTCATTCAACCATGCAAAACCCAACAGTAGTCTACCCCACATGAGGCATTAGAGATAGGTGGTTAATAGGTAAGTTTTCCGTTTCTTTTTGAAGTTGGAGAATGAATACAGCATCTTGAGGCTCTCATCAAGCCGGTTCCAAATCTTTAATCCCCTGCATACAACACTTTGAGCGGTACAAGCCAGTAGAAGATGTTTACCTGATATCAGATCTAAGTTACGAGTGTTGTGGGCATGCTGGGGATGATAGATAGGAACCAAGCTACAGAGCCTAAGATTCAGCCTGTGGATGACTTGATAGGTTAGACAAGCATTGTGATAAACATTGAACTATGTCAGTCTTAAGAGATGATAATTATGGAATAGATGTCGAGTGGGGGCATTAAACTTGGACCACGACAGGGACCGTATGATTTTCTTTTGCATGGATTCTAATTTGTGAAGGTGGGTAGGGAAGGTGTTACACCAGATGACATTACAGTAGTTTAGATGTGGTTCAAAGAGAGTTTTATATAGAGTAAGTAGAGCATAAAGAGGAAGATAATGACGAAGGTGAAAGAACCTCCTCCTGTCTAGGCCTGCTGTGTGTGGGTGGTTGGGTGTGTGTGGTACACAGAACATCAATTTCCACACTTCCAGTGGACCCTTTACATCTTATATGTAATAGAAATGTGTAGGGGGGTGTGTGGTCATTAAATATGTATTCTGATATATTCTTCACAGAAAATGAGCCAAAGTCAGTGAGTCTCAGTTTGAAAAAATAATTAATTGTATCATTTTTCTTTTAATAAAAAATGAAAACGGGTCCCACAGACCCGAACACCACGTCCCTAATTGCGATCCATTTTAGAATGTAGTTCTCTTCCGCCGTAGATCAAATAGGATTAACTCTAGCCCCTACCGTGACCCTGAACTGAATAAGTGGAATGAAAGGTTTGTTTATGAATGATTGGAGAGTCTGCACGTACAGATGCAATGTGGGATGACGGTTTTATTCCCAAAACATCAACACAGCCACTGGGAAAGCTCCCAATGCTTCTCGTGTCCTCTTTACCCCTGGTCTCTCGGAATGTATCGGGGGCTGAGGCTATTTCAACCTTCTGCAGGTTTGCAAGGTGTCCCTGGTGGTCGAGCCCCCCCGGGGTCAGTTTGCTTGTGCAAGACCTTTTTTGTGCCATGATTTATCTCAGATTGTTTCCCTTTGTATTGTATTCCCCGTGATTGCGGCAGTGACATGCAACAGATGGCTGTGCTGTGTTCGCAACCTTTCTAATGAGTGAGGATCTTGGAAAGGCTTTTGGGAGCCGGTGCATCTAACGTCAACGTTTCAACGCGCACGTTGTTACGCGACCTGTCCAACGCTGGTCTCCTGTCTCAACCCTGACTTGTCAGAAAAGTATTCGGCGCAATGGCAGTCAGATGCACATGTGGACCATCTGGGAGGGGAAACACACTTGGCCCGACTGTACATACCTTGCCTCCAGGCTTAGCATTTTGACATGAGTTCTAACCCGATTCATAGTTTGTTCAATTAATCTTGCTCAAATATGTGATGTTTCTCCACGTTCTTTCTGTGTTCCATAATCTAATGCTTGCAACGTGTTTCTGCCCCGTCCGAATGCCTTTGTCGAACACTCTGCGAGTTTGTGTGCCAAGCTCAAATGGTTGATGAGCACCGAGTTGGAGATACCGCTCAGACATGTTCGGGGGCTCGGAGTTGGCAGAGCAGCCCGGGACATTCCTTCAAAGTGGATAAAGAGTAGCAGAGCCGTCTCAGTTCTAACAAAAACCAGGAAAGGTCAAAAACTCTGTGGTGTGGTTGAAAGGCTACGGTCTGCTTTGATACGTAAACAATGACATCACAGACTGGATAATGGTTTGAGGCATGGTTTACAAATTAGTACCGTTTCTAATCCAAAAGGGAAGAACAAACTGTCACCACAGCTGGAGCGACACTGGGAGACAAAGTTATTGTTGTCTGGAGAAAAATATACCCCCGTTGTCTCATTGGTACGAACACTACATGTACAGTCGTGGTCAAAAGTTTACATACACTTGTAAAGAACAAAATGTAATGGTTTACTTGAGTTTCCAATCATTTCTACAACTCTTGTCTTTTTGTGATAGAGTGATTGGAGCACATACTTGTTGGTCACAAAAAACATTCATGAAGTTTGGTTCTTTTAGGAATTTATTATGGGTCTACTGAAAATGTGAGCAAATCTGCTGGGTCAAAAGTATACATACAGCAATGTTAATATTTGGTTACATGTCCCTTGGCAAGTTTCACTGCCACCCACAAGCTTCTGGCAAGCTTCTGGTTGAATTTTTGACCACTCCTCTTGACACAATTGGTGCAGTTCAGCTAAATGTGTTGGTTTTCTGACATGGACTTGTTTTTTCAGTCAGGACTTTTGGAAGGCCATTCTAAAACCTTAATTCTAGCCTGTTTTAGCCATTCATTTACCATTTTTGACTTGTGTTTGGGGTCATTGTCCTGTTGGAACACCCAACTGTGCCCAAGACCCAACCTGCGGGCTGATGATTTTAGGTTGTCCTGAAGAATTTGGAGGTGCCGTATTTCCTTGAATAGCCGCCGGGGCGCTAATTAATTTAAAACCTCTTCTCACTACTGCGCTTACCAAAAGCATGCGGGATAGGCAAGCATGCGCTAATTATTTTAAAACCTCTTCTCACTCCGGCGCTTACCTTATCATGAAAAGCACATTTAATAAAAAAAAACCTTATAATGGTCTTACCTTTACTTGTAAATGAGTCCATGCGCAGCTCCTTCTGACCAAAAGAATCGATAACTTGTTTATAGAAGTCTTCCTTATCTTTCTTCAGTTTTAAAAGTCTCTCTGTCTCGATGGAGATATTCCTTTAATTATTACCTCCTGCTTTGATTGAAAGTTCAGTTTAGAAAACTGTTTTATTTTAGATATGTAATCCTCCTTGTTAAAAGTGCAAGCAAACGATCGCTTCCTTGTTGCTGCTTGTTGTCTTCTTCTGCAGCACCAGTCTTCTGCAGTACCGGTAGTCGCAAGAAGGATCACTAGCGCCCTCTACCACCAGGAGGCGGGAGTCATTTAATGACTCATATTTGACACACGCAGCTACGGTATATTAATAAAACATACGGTAGCTGCTTACTGTTCTTTTTAGCATATTCAATAGCTTGGACCTTAAATCCTACTGAATAGCTCTGTATCTTCTTCCCTTTATGCGATTTTAAATTATTGAAATTAGCCTCCTCCATTTTGGAAAATGATGCCTTGAAAGGTGAAGTGTCACTCCTGACGTGACGAGTTTGACCCGGCGGTGAAACGAGGCATACCGTTTTTTCAAAATAAAGCCCTTTGAAAGATGCAACTCCAACGACAAAAAGTCAGCTCTCCACCACTACAAACTAACATTATTAATAATAAGAATTGCAATTACCGGTATATAATAACACAATATTGATATTTTTCTTCCCTTTATGCGATTTCAAATTACTGAAATCAGCTTCCTCCATTTTGAAAATGATGACAGGGGAAGTGTCACTCGTGACGTGCCGAGTTTGACCCGGCGGAAATTCTAGACATATGCTAATTACTTTGCGAAACTAGTTTGACCCGGCGGAAGTGCCAAGCATGCGCTAATTATTTAGCGAAACGAATTTGACCCGGCTGTAATTCTAGGCAGGCGAATACTATATTCCCGGCGGCAACTCAAGGAAATACGGTAATCCTCCTTTTTCATTGTCCCATTTACTCTCTGTAAAGCACCGGTTCCATTGGCAGCAAAACAGGCCCAGAGCATAATACTACCACCACCATGCTTGACGGTAGGCATGGTGTTCCTGGGATTAAAGGCCTTACCTTTTCTCCTACAAACATATTGCTGGGTATTGTGGCCAAAAAGCTACATTTTTGTTTGATAGCACCTTCTGGGGGAAAGTTCTGTGGTCAAACTTCATGAATGTTTATTGTGACCAACAAGTATGTGCTCCAATCACTCTATCACAAAAAAAATAAGAGTTGTAGAAATTATTGGAAACTCAAGACAGCCATTACATTATGTTCTTTACAAGTGTATGTAAACTTTTAACCACGACTGTAAACAGGAAGTATGGCAACATTTTTGGTAAATTCAAGTGTTTCCGGGCTGCGGCTAAGTCAAACTGTTGTAGTAAGAGTCTGTTCCAGTTTGTTTTTTTGGAGAGTTGCATCACTTTGCACATTGAGCAGTGTTATAGTCGAGCTCTGGCATGGAAAGCTCCACACAGAACACTTACCTGTGGAAGTGCTGCAGACAGTCAGACTAACAAGTCCACACAAAAAGCCGGAGGTAATTAAGGCAGAGCACAGCGGCGAGGCTTTCAGCTGCTGACTTTTACTGTTCATATGGGGCAATTTTAAAGCGTTGCGCAATGCCTGAAATAGTTCACCTTTTGTGTGTTTGGGATAATACCGAAGTTGGGTGTGGATTCTCACCATACGCACTATATGGACTGAAATACTGGGAGGCCTACAGTCACCAGCTCACCGACTGGAAGTGACGATTTAGGCCTGGGGTGTCAAACTCATTTTAGATCGGGGGGGCCACATGGAGAAAAATCTACTCTCAAATGGGCCGGACTGGTAAAATCCCGGCACGATAACTTATAAATAAAGACAACTTCAGATTAGTGTCTTTGTTTAAAAATAGAACAAGCACATTCTAAAATTGTACAAATCATAATGTTGTTGTTTTTTTACACTTACATGTTGCGGTTAATAGAATTCTCTCTTTATTTGTTGTTATCCTCTTAAGGCCCAAGCTGTTTGTTTACATGCTTTTTTTTTTATTTCTCTCGATGTTGGACCTGGGAGAGTGCTTGCTGGACCACGATTGTCTTTTAGTTCACAGGTGTCAAACGCAAGGCCCGAGGGCCAGATCTGGCCCGCCACATCATTTTGAATGGCCCGCGAAGTACTTTATCTTTCTTTCTTTTTCTATTTTGACCGAAAACAAGACATGTACTGCATGCGGTTATACATCTTTTAAACTTTATCCATCTAATGTTGCAACAGATATTATGTTATCATACATACGAAACATTTTGGGGGTAAAAACATACATAAATATCTACTTAGCCTTATGATTTCAAAGCAAGTTATCCATCAAAATGTACACTGTAAACATGACAATATATATATATTTTTTTAAAACAGCTCGGTCTTCAGAATCCTATTGTAAGAAAAAAATTGTGGTACCATTTTTACATTTACGGTAATACACTGTGAAAACCATATTTTTTTATGCAAAAAAACAAACAAAAAACTGGCAGCTCAATCACCAGAATTTTACAGTAAAATTGTGTGTGACCCTTTTACTGTAAATTTTATGGTAAAATTCTGCCATTTTTTGTTTTTAACACAAAATCCACTTTTTTTCTTTTCTTGCAGTGTAGGTAAAATATACATTCAAATGCATAGGTAATCGTGTGACAATATCATGTGGCTAATCCTTATACATGTATGTTTATTTTATTAATGACATCGAAATGAAAACAATAACAAGATTTCGGGGCTGTAAATCTAATTTTGAAACGACTGTTATCAGTTATAGAGGTATTCGAAAAGAACATGATTTGTTAATGTTTTTTTGACATATCAGGGCCATTTAATGATGACTTGACATGAAATTATTACCATATGGCTCCTTTAAGCCCCATATGCATCAATCATGTAGTTTAGGAATCAGTGTATTGGATATACAGTCGTCTAATTGGTTCAAGGCCAAAGTATAGACACATTTTCGCAAATAAGTACAAACATTTTCAAAGTTGAAGCATAAAAAAACCCGTTAATGACCTTTTGACATATGTATTACTGCTTGCCAGTACTGGGAGAATCCAAGTGCGATTGCTTTTCCCCATACCGGTCAACCTTCCCAAATAATATGTGAAATCTCGTTCTTTATCTTTATTTTCCGGCGTCTTCCCAGTACCGTTTTTTCTCCCCCGATTTTGCTCTTCACATTACTCTCTGCATGTTACGTGTGTGCATGTCACGTGATTCAATCAAATCAACACCCCGAGACAGAAGGGCAGACATGAAGACAACGGAAAAGACATATATCTGCCAAAAATCCTAACTCTGTATAAATATCTTGACATATAGGAGACTTATTATCTTGTTTTATCTAAAGAGCGGGCAGTTGCTCACACAGCCTCATGCTTTCTGTAACAAGAGAGCTTGAAAAATGTCTCAACTACAAGCACCATGAAGGAGCCCAGAATAGCTTTTATTTTATTTTTCCCTCCCGCAATATTACATGTTTCTTCACTGAGAAGCTTTATATCAAACCTGCTAACTGTTGATGTGTGACATAGTGGATAGTGTAGTAGTTAGTGACCGCCTCTTGTGATGTGAGAGACATTTATTCAAGTCCTGTTTAAGGAATTCATTATTTACTATTTTTGCATTGACTTCACAGCAATTTGTGACGAAAATCCCTTATTTGTGCACATTTTCTCGGGAAATATGTCCAAATGTTGCCAGGTATTTTATGTTCTGCCAAAAGTGGGTCAACCCGACATGTCGCAGGAACGATACCCGCAGACTGTAGCCGGGTTATCAGGACTGCGTGTCCCTCGTGTTTTCCCTCTTGTCATTTCACATCGTGCCAAAGGCTCTCCAATGTCATGTGAAGCTGCGTTGTTTGTCCAAGATGAATTGCATCAACAGAGTTAGTGTGTACTTAGCATTGAGCTGACAGCTGATAGCAGTCCTTTTAGCATTGCGTTCCATGAAGTCCTGGCGCGTTGGTCCTGTTGTCTTTTGATATCACTAATGTCCGGTTCAAACACTGATGGCATCTATTAAACAAGGCAAGAAGCAAGGAATTAAACAGAGACAGAATTAAATTTGGCTCAATTGAGGAGAGACGTCTGGACTGTACTCTTGCACAGTCTCACCACGCTCTGACGAAAGATTGTACGCCTCCGTCACGCCAAATTTCTTCCCTCTACAAAAACCTTCCCTCCCCCATTTACTTCCGTGGTCATGTTTCCTCTTACGTCATTGACAGCGATCGATAGCACTTCGGCTTTGACTGCCCGTCGCTGGAAGGATACTTCGTCTTTGACAGCATCTGGAATCTGAAGAAATTGATTATTGTTTTTTTTTTGTACAGGCGTGAAACAGGACAGTCGCGTGCAGGTTAAGGACCCCCGGCAACTTTGTGATTTTATTGGACGCAGCCCCGGAAGTAAATGGGGGAGGGAAGGTTTTTGTAGAGGGAAGAAATTTGGCGTGACACCTCCTCTTTTATTTGGACTTTCCCTGATTACATGGCAACTGCTGTTTTCTAAGGGAGGGGGGGTCGTAAACAGCCATCGCCTTTGGTTACGGAACAGTTAAAAGAAACGGTCGTAAAACAGTTCAAAGAAAAGGTCGCCTGGAGGGGAGTCTGGTCCTGCTTCCTCTCCGCTTTGTAGTTCTTAAGTCAAGACAAAATATTTCTGTGGATTACAATAGAAGAAAGAAACCGAACACCTTCATGTTGCTTCCCATCCTACGCAGTGGAGTTTTGCAAGCCTTCTTCTTGGTAGGATCAAAGACAGCTTTTGTCTTCTCGCCGGGAACTCACTGAAACACAAAGTTTGGTGTTAACTTAAATTCAATTGTTCTGACAACTAACGTCAAAGACTCATAAATGTGGAGATATGTTATTCGTGAGGCAAGGGTTATAAATTAAGTGCATGGAAAGCTTTACTCTCCGTTCAACAATGATAGTACCTGTAAACAATGAACGTGTCACCAGGACACAGGAAGTTTCTGTTAACTTGGAAACGGAAGTCCCTCTTGGTGACTGTTTATCAATCGTCAAATCATCATAGAATTAAGACAAATACACTACTGTAATACACTCATATAAGACTTAATTTAGTCTATAAATATGTTTATGTAAATGGATATCCTTTGTTGTGTTTCATTGTTTGTGTATTAGGTCACTCAGTTGACAGCTGACTTCTGTAAGGGCATCGTGGGTTTACTTACCCCTCTTACTGACTGTGTGAATGGTTTTTGATTGATTGATTGAAACTTGTATTAGTAGATTGCACAGTACAGTACATATTCCGTACAATTGACCACTCAATGGTAACACCCGAATAAGTTTCAACTTGTTTAAGTCGGGGTCCACGTAAATCAATTCGTGGTACAAATATATACTATCATCATAATAGAGTCATCACACAAGTTAATCATCAGAGTATATACATTGAATTATTTACAATCCGGGGTGTGGGATGAGGAGGGTTTGGTTGATATCAGCACTTCAGTCATCAACAATTGCATCATCAGAGAAATGGACATTGAAACAGTGTAGGTCTGACTTGGTTGTTTGTCTTTAAGTGATTCATAGGTGACCAGTCCAAAGTATCACTAGTCTTTGGCCTGAAGCTAGCAATACTGCGCTCTATCTCCTCTCAACCCTAAACCGTATAAGTTAAAAAATGGTCAAGCGGACTGCTTGTCCAAGAGCTCATGTTGTCTCCTAGGCTGGTCATTTATGTGAGATGGATGACAGTGGATGTACAGTGTACAGAACCTTAGGTTCAAAGTTGTCGGTTGTTACAACTGATGTGAGCATGTGGGAAAATCGTGTGTCCAGATGACCATTTTGGCACTCTGCCTTTTGCGGCCGGTCGCAATGCCTTTGAGCAATCGGACCGCAACTCCCCAGAGAAAAATGTCAAGCTGATACTGTGACATAAAAAGTTTGTTTTTTTAAAAAAGCTGATTTGTGCTTGTTGTGGTTTTCTTTCCGCAAGGGACTTAACCCTCCGAATCACTCAAGAACAACTGGCAACTCTCTCTGTACATGCCTGTCGTGTCCATTTGAAAACAAAAGTGGTATTTGCAGTGGTTTTCAAAGTGTGAGATGGGCCTCCTCCATTTGTTGCCGACTGTAAGGTGCCCGAGCCAACTGGTCGACGCCACACGTGTCTGACGTCCATCTTTAAATATCCTCCCTCTGTACGTGTGGGTCCTAGGGTGGTTCAATGTCCAACGATGATTCAACTACAAGGTTGATAGCCGGATCAAATCAAATCAAAGTTTCTTAATCGTCGATGTTTTCATACATGCAAGACATACGGCAGAAACGAGGTATCACTTTTCTCTCATGCTGCTCTCCAAGCTCGAGGAAATAGTTTCCATGCGCACCACCAAACCATTACCGTGATTTCCGGACAAGAGAGCACACCTAAAAGCCGCACCTACTGAATTTCCAACGTGACCTGTTCGTCAATTTCATTGGTCTGATGTGACGGGGCTAAATGTATTGGCGGCATGTTAAAGGGAAACTTCGGTTTTTTTCAACCTGGGCCCTGTTTTCATAATTTTTTCTGTATATGTGAGTGCTGGATAAAACATTTTTTGAGGTCGCGCCAGTATTGAGCAGGGCGGGCAGCCTCCAGCCCAGCTAACGCTCGTACACAGGGCAACTGGCTCTCGTCAAAATTCGGCCTATAAACATGCATTTTTTTCACACTGACAGGCTCAGATAGTTACAATGAGTGTCCGACAACATACTAGAAAGGAGAAATTAACGTATGTCTCTACCTTTAGCTGGAGATCGCTGTTTGTTGTGAGCTGTGTCCAAATCTCACCACGCTACAAATCTCGTTCCGAAATCTCGCGATAACTCGCGACAAAACACCGGTGGAAAAACAGTTACCTGACTGAGGTGAAGAGAGATGACTGAAGTGATTTTCTGTTGGATTACCGAAGACTGTTATTTTAGTTTTATAGTGGAGGCAGAAAATCACTTCAGTCATCTCTCTTCACCTCAGTCAGGTAACTGTTTTTCCACCGGTGTTTTGTCGCGAGTTATCGCGAGATTTCGGAACGAGATTTGTAGCGTGGTGAGATTTGGACACAGCTCACAACAAACAGCGATCTCCAGCTAAAGGTAGAGACATACGTTAATTTCTCCTTTCTAGTATGTTGTCGGACACTCATTGTAACTATCTGAGCCTGTCAGTGTGAAAAAAATGCATGTTTATAGGCCGAATTTTGACGAGAGCCAGTTGCCCTGTGTACGAGCGTTAGCTGGGCTGGAGGCTGCCTGCCCTGCTCAATACTGGCGCGACCTCAAAAAATGTTTTATCCAGCACTCACATATACAGAAAAAATTATGAAAACAGGGCCCAGGTTGAAAAAAACCGAAGTTTCCCTTTAAGCTTGTGAACACAGAAATCCACAAATTAGCCACAGCATTCTTTAAAGGCCTACTGAAAGCCACTACTACCGACCACGCAGTCTGATAGTTTATATATCAATGATGAAATCTTAACATTGCAACACATGCCAATACGGCCGGGTTAACTTATAAAGTGACATTTTAAAATTCCCGGGAAATATCCGGCTGAAACATCGCGGTATGATGACGTATGCGCGTGACGAAGTCCGAGTAACGGAAGTTATGGTACCCCGTAGAATCCTATACAAAAAGCTCTGTTTTCATTTCATAATTCCACAGTATTCTGGACATCTTTTGCAATTTTTTTAATGAACAATGAAGGCTGCAAAGAAGACAGTTGTAGGTGGGATCAGTGTATTAGCAGCGGACTACAGCAACACAACCAGGAGGACTCACCTTGACTTCCTACATCTCCGGGCCGCCAAACGCATCGGGTGAAGTCCTTCGTCCTTCTGCCGATCGCTGGAACGCAGGTGAGCACGGGTGTTGATGAGCAAATGAGGGCTGGCTGGCGTAGGTGGAGAGCTAATGTTTTTAGCATAGCTCTGTGCAGTCCGGTTGCTAAGTTAGCTTCAATGGCGTCGTTAGCACAGCATTGTTAACCTTCGCCAGCCTGGAAAGCATTAACCGTGTATTTACATGTCCACGGTTTAATAGTATTGTTGATTTTCTATCTATACTTCCAGTCAGGGGTTTATTTCTTTTGTTTCTATATGCAGTTAAAGCAAGATGCTATCACGCTAGCTCGTAGCTAAAGCATTTCGCCGATGTATGTATGTAACGTTCGTCATCTACGAATCTTTCATCCTCGCTCAAATTAATGGGGTAATCATCACTTTCTCGGTCCGAATCTCTCTCGCTCTATTGTAAACAACGGGGAATTGTGAGGAATCCTAGCTCCTGTGACGTCACGCTACTTCCGGTACAGGCAAGGCTTTTTTTTATCAGCGAGCAAAAGTTGCGAACTTTATCGTCGATTTTCTCTACTAAATCCTTTCAGCAAAAATATGGCAATATCGCGAAATGATCAAGTATGACACATAGAATGGATCTGCTATTCCCGTTTAAATAAAAAAAAAATCATTTCAGTAGGCCTTTAAAGTACAGGATTTAAAGCATTAAGACAAAAGTTGCGGGTTAGGGTTGAGGTTAGCCACAAACCCCCAGCAAAACAACTCAAGTCCAGCTAGAGGAAAGCCCGTACCTGCCTCACAATAAAGTCCCCAAGACCAAGAAGTCCCCCAGTGACCAGCAGGAGCTCCATTTTGAGCCTTCAGTCTCCTCCAGCTCCTGTGGCCTCCCCGCTCAGACCACTGGGCTCCACATCTGTTGTTCTCCTTCAGGCAGAACACACACTTCTCTAGCTTCAGGTGGTCTTGGACCAGCTCCTGCTTGGATGTGTTCCGTAGGCTCTTGACATTTGATATGGTACATCTCGTAAGTTTCGGAAAGTCATGATGTGGAAACCCCCTTCAGGCTCCTCCATCGAATGGTCGACATCCCTAAAACCTATGAACTGAAATCAAAATGCATCTTCTCCTTTGTGCTTTTGCAGTTGACTGAACCGAAGCAACCAAGAACTACCCCAACATGGCCACTTAACAGTCTAGTGTAATTACATTGATGGAAGTCGTTCCTACCAGGGAACTTTAAAGAGAATTAGGTAACTCCAGAACCATTTGTACCTCACTCTCAAACCGGGAGACTTAAGGGATTCTGGAACCCCTTATTGATAGTGTCATGACTGCGTTGAAAAATTAAAGCAAAAAAGGCAATTGGAGGCTTGCTGCCACTGTGGACTGGCTCACACCATCAAGTAAAGGAGAGACAATATGCACATGGAGTGTGAACACATAATTAGTCCAGCATGTGCGCAGCTTTGCACAGTTCGGTGCCCATAACTGACAGCACGGTCAACCTGGAAGTCCCAGGAAAAGGGAGAAGGAAAGCGAGGCAAGCTTCAGTGTGTCCACTTGTCCCACCTAATGTGGAATTACTACAGCGCCTTGCATCACTCTGCGTCCATCCAGCTCGCCTTGCATCAACTCGCAAAAATGCAACGCATCCACCGACTTGGAAGAGAAACGGCGAGATAATTTGATACTGATAAAAAATCGTGTCATGACTGCGAAGCACGTAATGATGGACTTATTTTTCAGAGTGAAAATGTTTTTTGGGATCACAGCTGAAAGAACCAACGCAACCTGTCAGTCAAAGAAAAATGCCGACTCTTTAGGGAATTCGCCAGATCTTAGAAGATGAAGTTATTGAGAAGATTTGCAGCCTTGTGCTTTGCCAAAGCACGTCTCTGCACCTTTTTGGCGTGGTGATGTCATGGTTAGTGTGGCTCACACGCACGCACAACTCGACATGTGTCGTTCTTTTAACTTTTGCACTGCTTTCTGCGCAAGATGACGGATGGAAAGGGGCGCGAGTTCAAACGGTCTCTTGCCGCTTGCTCGCTAACAGAGGAAAACATCGAATAAATAAAAAAAAGAGGGAAACCAGTGTAAAATATCTCAGAGACAGCCGTCATTGGTTTTTGAATGAAAGCCCGAACAAGGCCCGGATGGAGTGGGGAACGCGGTGGGAAGAGAAGCTGTGAAACCATGATGCACTCACTCACTCACTCACTCACTCAAGTAGAATAAGCCGAGTGAAGGAGAGAGAAGCGCGAAGACAGTGTTTTGATTAATGGCTTATGTATCCCTGTGGTTCTTGAAGAGGATTGTCAGACCTCGCCCCGATGGAGAATGAGCAAGGCGTTTGAGGTGTGAGATTGAAACCAGATATCACTGTTCACACTGGCTCATATCCATCACTTAGACTGAGGACACGGCCGGTGACTGAGTGTGTGAGCTGCATTGTCTGGACAGCATCAGTACAACAATGGGGGGAAAACAAAGTAACCCATTGTACTTTTCAGACTGTACGGTCCCTCAGGATTTCGCAATGATCAATTCACGTAGAGTCAACCAATCCTTACGTACTATGCGCAACTTTATCGAATCCCTGCAATCTCCCTGATACCACAACATTTTCTACAATCACAACTCTCACAAATGTCTAACCAATCAATGCTCTGGCTTTTAGTCCACTGGTCAGCACACTTGACTCTCACGGGTACTTGACCAGGGTTCGAGTACCCGTGCGAACTGCGTTTAAAAAGGCACGGGTGCCGAACCAGCTGGGTTACAATGGTGACGTGACCCTGATGGGAGTCAGTGAGTCAGATGTGCGTTGGGTAGACTTAGTCAACCCAAATACAAGCCTACCACCGGGTGCTGACTGGTCAACACTAAACCGGATACGCACGGTGTTGGCCGATTCAACGGCAACATGCACCGCTGGGGTCTGCGCCCATCGGCAGCCTGCCCATGCGGAGCCGAGGAACAGACCGCCCACCACATCATCCACTAGTGCCCCACCTTTACCCCACCCAATCAATCAATCAATCAATCAATCAATCAATGTTTATTTATATAGCCCTAAATCACAAGTGTCTCAAAGGGCTGCACAAGCCACAACGACATCCTCGGTACAGAGCCCACATACGGGCAAGGAAAAACTCACCCCAGTGGGACGTCAATGTGAATGACTATGAGAAACCTTGGAGAGGACCGCATATGTGGGTACCTCCCCCCCCCTCTAGGGGAGACCGAAAGCAATGGATGTCGAGTGGGTCTGACATAATATTGTGAAAGTCCAGTCCACAGCGGATCCAACACATCAGCGAAAGTCCAGTCCATAGTGGGGCCAGCAGGAAACCATCCCGAGGGGAGACGGGTCAGCAGCGTAGAGATGTCCCCAACCGATGCACAGGCTAGCGGTCCACCCCGGGTCCCGACTCTGGACAACCAGCACTTCATCCGTGGCCACCGGACCTGTGCAACTCCCCCACCATAAGGGAGAGGGGAGCAGAGGAGAAAATAAAAGAAAAGAAACGGCAGATCAACTGGTCTAAAAAGGGAGTCTATTTAAAGGCTAGAGTATACAAATGAGTTTTAAGATGGGACTTAAATGCTTCTACTGAGGTAGCATCTCTAACTTTTACCGGGAGGGCATTCCATAGTATTGGAGCCCGAATAGAAAACGCTCTATAGCCCGCAGACTTTTTTTGGGCTCTGGGAATCACTAATAAGCCGGAGTTCTTTGAACGCAGATTTCTTACCGGGACATATGGTACAATACAATCGGCAAAATAGGCAGGAGCTAAACCGTGGACCAATGACCTGGACCTCGATAATCTGAACCCTTACAGTGGCTGAGCCACATTGCCTAGCTGTCTCATACGAAAGAAGACCTCACTCACTCACGGGGGCTGAACCCTGGTTGTTCGTATTGAGAGTCAAGTGTGCTGACCAGCAGCCAGCACTACTCTCGGAGTTGTCGTCAAGGGAGGTTTTACCAACCTACATCTGGCGCGGTCGCACTGTCTGACCCCCGTTACATGGGTCCCGAATTCTGTACTTTTATAGGCACCAGCCTAATTCCATCGGTACTACCGGGTATTAATTCACGTAAAGTGAAATGGTGACATATTTCGACGTCACGTCCGGTTGCAGACTAAACACCGGTTCACGTAAAGCAGCACTCAGGGCGGACTCAGCCAAGCTCCCTCTAAGTAATGTTGCCGTTTTCAACACAAACAAAGCAAGAATACTTGGTAAAAATGCTCGAATGTAAAGTAAGGCTTCACTCTTCCAAAATATGCAAATTTGATGCTAATTTACATTGAATCTGCCATAGACAGGCTACTATTAGCATATCCACATTTGGTAATGAAAACCACCACTAAGATAAGTGTTGCAATCAAACAGCTGGTGTGTAATCAACACAATACTTAGGGTATAAACGTAGGGCGCAACATAACCATGAGAAAAGTACAACTAGTTACCCTTAAGAGTATTACAGCTAAAACTGCATTGATATTCTGATTTTATGAAGGCTTTTAATGGGCGGAAACTCTGATGCATCGCAGTCCTTTATTGCTCACCTTCCCAGTTCTCTGGCGCCCCGTCCTCTCTCTGGTGTAGTATCGAGTTTCTGTCCCTTCCATCTCGCCTTGGATCATTGACCTTTCTGTTGAGTTGTTCTGTCCGTGGTCCAAAGACAGCGGGGTTACAGGTGGTCTCGTGTAGATACACAGAAATCCCTCAACTTGTCAGAAATGAAATACCGCAGGAAAGAACCTAGTGAGAAGTGATCATTTGATATCAGAGCAATCGTACAGATTTACCGTGTCTGGTTCTTTAAACAACAAACACAACTGGTGTAGACTTCCAAATGAATCTGCATATTATGTTTGTGTGAGTTGAGGTCCTGTTCTAAGACACGTCCAAGAAAAACATAGCTGTTTCTGCTGACAAGGTGGTGTAAATATGGTCTTGTAGAGAGCGTTTGTTCAAACCTCCCAAATGTAAACCAGATCAGTCAAACCATCAAATCGAGAATTCTGTCAAATGCGTCAACAGTGTCCTCTCTAACCCCTGAAGTTATCAACGGTGCATTGTTGTAGAATTCACTACGTGTATGATAACGAATCCTGAATAGTATCACTTATGTTAGTCATGGCTACAAGTGGGATTTCGTTATATCAAACATTCTACACTACAATATATAAAAAAGTTTGTACTATGATTTGTGCTGATATCGTTTCGGACAGTTTCAATATCGATACTCTGGGCACCGATATCGGCATCGTATGGGAAGTGAGCACATTCTAAACCAGGGGTGCGCACACTTTTTCTGCAGGCGAGCTACTTTTCAATTGATCAAGTCGCAGGGATCTACCTCATTCATATATATAATTTATATTTACTTATTTATGAAATATATGTTTTTGTTAACAAGTTAAAGGTTTTTAATGATAATGCAAGCATGTTTAACACATATAGTTAATATTGTTAATAAATTAAAGGTGTTTAATGATAATACAAGAATATTTAATACATATAGTTAATATTGTTAACAAGTTAAAGGTGTTTAAAGATAACGCAAGCATGTTTAACACATATAGTTAATATTGTTAATAAATTAAAGGTGTTTAATGATAATACAAGAATATTTAACACATATAGTTAATATTGGCAACAAGTTAAAGGTGTTTAAAGATAACGCAAGCATGTTTAACACATATAGTTAATATTGTTAACAAGTTAAATGTGTTTAAAGATAATACAAGCATGTTTAACACATATAGTTAATATTGTTAATAAATTAAAGGTGTTTAATGATAATACAAGAATGTTTAATACATATAGTTAATATTGGCAACAAGTTAAAGGTTTTTAAAGATAATGCAAGCATGTTTAACACATCTAGTTAATATTGTTAACAAGTTAAAGGTGTTTGATGATAATACAAGCATGTTTACCACATATAGCTAATATTGTTAACAAGTTAAAGGTGTTTAATTATAATACAAGAATGTTTAATACATATAGTTAATAATGTTAACAAATTAAAGGTGTTTAAAGATAATGCAAGCATGTTTAACACATATAGTTAATATTGTTTACAAGTTAAAGGTGTTTAAAGATAATACAAGCATGTTTAACACATATAGTTAATATTGTTAACAAGTTAAAGGTGTTTAAAGTTAATACAAGCATGTTTAACACATAGTTAATATTGTTAATAAATTAAAGGTGTTTAATGATAATACAAGAATGTTTAATACATATAGTTAATATTGTTAACAAGTTAAAGGTGTTTGATGATAATGCAAGCATGTTTAACACATATAGTTAATATTGTTAACAAGTTAAAGGTGTTTGATGATAATACAAGCATGTTTAACACATATAGTTAATATTGTTAACAAGTTAAAGGTGTTTAAAGATAATGCAAGCATGTTTAACACATATAGTTAATATTGTTAATAAATTAAAGGTGTTTCATGATAATACAAGAATATGTAATACATATAGTTAATATTGTTAACAAGTTAAAGGTGTTTAAAGATAATGTAAGCATGTTTAACACATATAGTTAATATTGTTAACAAGTTAAAGGTGTTTAAAGATAATGCAAGTATGTTTAACACATATAGTTAATATTGTTAAGTTAAAGGTGTTTAAACATAATACTAGCATGTTCAACACATATAGTTAATATTGTTAATAAGTTAAAGGTGTTTAAAGATAATGCAAGCATGTTTAACACATATAGTTAATATTTTTAACAAGTTAAAGGTGTTTAAAGATAATACAAGCATGTTTAACACATATAGTTAATATTGTTAACAAGTTAAAGGTTTTTAAAGATAATGCAAGCTTGTTTAACACATATAGTTAATATTGTTAACAAGTTAAAGGTGTTTAAAGTTAATACAAGCATGTTTAACACATAGTTAATATTGTTAACAAGTTAAAGGTGTTTAAAGATAATGCAAGCATGTTTAACACATATAGTTAATATTGTGAACAAGTTAAAGGTGTTTAAAGATAATACAAGCATGTTTAACACATATAGTTAATATTGTTAACAAGTTAAAGGTGTTTAAACATAATACAAGCATGTTTAACACATATAGTTAATATTGTTAATAAGTTAAAGGTGTTTAAAGATAATGCAAGTATGTTTAACACATATAGTTAATATTGTTAATAAGTTAAGTGTTTAATGATAATACAAGCATGTTTAACACATATAGTTAATATTGTTAACAAGTTAAAGGTGTTTAAAGATAATGCAAGCATGTTTAACACATATAGTTAATATTGTGAACAAGTTAAAGGTGTTTAAAGATAATACAAGCATGTTTAACACATATAGTTAATATTGTTAACAAGTTAAAGGTGTTTAAAGATAATGCAAGCATGTTTAACACATATAGTTAATATTGTTAATAAATTAAAGGTGTTTCATGATAATACAAGAATATGTAATACATATAGTTAATATTGTTAACAAGTTAAAGGTGTTTAAAGATAATGCGAGTATGTTTAACACATATAGTTAATATTGTTAAGTTAAAGGTGTTTAAACATAATACAAGCAGGTTTAACACATATAGTTAATATTGTTAATAAGTTAAAGGTGTTTAAAGATAATACAAGCATGTTTAACACATATAGTTAATATTGTTAACAAGTTAAAGGTTTTTAAAGATAATGCAAGCATGTTTAACACATATAGTTAATATTTATAACAAGTTAAAGGTGTTTGATGATAATACAAGCATGTTTAACACATATACTTAATATTGTTAACAAGTTAAAGGTGTTTAAAGATAATGCAAGTATGTTTAACACATATAGTTAATATTGTTAATAAGTTAAAGGTGTTTAAAGATAATGCAAGTATGTTTAACACATATAGTTCATATTGTTAATAAGTTAAGTGTTTAATGATAATACAAGCATGTTTAACACATATAGTTAATATTGTGAACAAGTTAAAGGTGTTTAAAGATAATACAAGCATGTTTAACACACATAGTTAATATTGTTAACAAGTTAAAGGTGTTTAAACATAATACAAGCATGTTTAACACATATAGTTAATATTGTTAATAAGTTAAAGGTGTTTAAAGATAATGCAAGTATGTTTAACACATATAGTTAATATTTTTAATAAGTTAAGTGTTTAATGATAATACAAGCATGTTTAACACATATAGTTAATATTGTTAATAAGTTAAAGGTGTTTAAAGATAATGCAAGCATGTTTAACACATATAGTTAGTATTTTTAACAAGTTAAAGGTGTTTAAAGATAATACAAGCATGTTTAACACATATAGTTAATATTGTGAACAAGTTAAAGGTGTTTAAAGATAATGCAAGCATGTTTAACACATATAGTTAATATTGTGAACAAGTTAAAGGTGTTTAAAGATAATGCAAGCATGTTTAACACATATAGATTCCTTTCTTTCATGAAGACAAGAATATAAGTTGGTGCATTTCCTGATTCTGATGACTTGCATTGATAGGAATCAGACAGTAGTGATGATAACGTCCGCATTTTCATATGGAGGAGAAAAAAAGTCCTCTTTTCTGTCCTACACCACATGAAAGTGGTTGGTTTTTGGCATCTCATTCGTCCAACTTCCGTACTCTTTGTATACACTTTACAAGAAATACATTGGCGGCAAACTCCGTAGCTTGCTAGCTTGTGCACGCCAGCTTTCTGAGACTCTTATTTTGTGAGCGCAGGCAGGATGAAGCGGCGCTTTTACTGTGCAACTGTGCAGTCGGTCTTTGGAGTTTTGACGACAGGTACGGCGCCAGAGTCTGTTGAAATAAAACGTGTTTCTCGCCTTCCTGTCGGTCATTTTTTCTTGATAATGAGCTGGCAGCAGCCAGCGTCATCTCAGAAGACCCTCGGGTCCCGTGAATGTCAATCAAGTGACGAAAGTGACGTCATAGTGAAGATTTATGATCGCTCATTTTTAGGACTATTTTTTTAATGCCTGGCTGGCGATCGACTGACACACTGACACTTTTGTGATTGACTGGTGACCGGTGGAGGGTGTACCCCACCTTTCACCAGTTGTAAACTGGGATAGGCCCCAGCTTACCATGTAAGACCAGACCAACCTGAGCCGTTGTTTCAGCTGTCAGAATGCTAACATTTCATGTCCACGTTTAAAACCTTGGGCGAAGGAGATTACTGAGGAACTTTTAGCTCAGCGCAGAGGCTCGCGTTGCATGCTCGGCGTGTTTGTCAAACCCTTGGCAAGATCCAGTGTGCACTTTTGCTCTCCGAACACATTCCTCATGGTCATCATCAGTATCATTACCTGCACTCCGAGCATTACTGGATGAACTCCCAGGTCTCATCCCCCTTGTTCCGCTCGCTTCCCATGCTCACTCGGAGTTCTTGTTCCCCTTCCAAAAACGGTCTTGTGTCCTGCGCAGCTATTTTGAAGATACGAGCATGTTTTCCTAAAACGGTGTTCTCCCAAAACGGCGCTTGCCAGTGATGGATACTCCTTCCGTGTCGTTCCCACGTCTGCACACATGTTGCTCTTCCTCAAAATAAAATGAGATCCAGCAACGATTTCAGTCGAATGTTGCCAGGAAGTGTTGAAAATACAATATAATATTTTTAATTTTCCTGAGGGAACTCTCCTGAAGGAATAAATAAAGTACTATCTATCTATCCTTGTCCTTCATCTGTTTGACTGTTTGGAATTGAATTGTATTACAGCTAGAGATGTCCCATAATGGCTTTTTTGCCGATATTGTCCAACAATTAATTACCGATACCGATATATACAGTCGTGGAATTAACACATTATTATGCCTAATTTTGTTGTGATGCCCCGCTGGATGCATTAAACAATGTAACAAGGTTTTCCAAAATAAAACAACTCAAGTTATGGAAAAAAAAATGCACTGCCATATTTATTATTGAAGTCACAAAGTGCATTATTTTTTTTTTAACATGCCTCAAAACAGCAGCTTGGAATTTGGGACATGCTCTCCCTGAGAGAGCATGAGGAGGTTGAGGTGGGCGGGGTTGGGGGGGCTAGCGGGGGGTGTATATTGTAGCGTCCCGGAAGAGTTAGTGCTGCAAGGGGTTCTGGGTATTTGTTCTGTTGTGTTTATGTTGTGTTACGGAATGTGTTTGTCATTCGAAAGGTGTTTGTCATTCTTGTTTGGTGTGGGTTCACAGTGTGGCGCATATTTGTAACAGTGTTAAAAGTTGTTTATATGGACACCCTCAGTGTGACCTGTATGGCCGTTGACCAAGTTTGCCTTGCATTCACATGTTTGTCATCCTACAGAAAATATATTGAAACAAAAAATATATTATTTTCTTCATCTTTGTCCATTTTCACACATCTGTTAAAGAGGTCCAGGGAGCCACTAGGGCGGCGCTAAAGAACCGTATGCGGCTCTAGAGCCGTGGGTTGCTGACCCCTGTTCAAGAATGATTATTATTAATGATGATGATGATGATAATAGTGAGATAACTAAAGAACAACATGACCAAAACCTACTTTATTTTAGAAATAATAGTATAAAAATAACCATTATGCTGATGTTATTAGTGATAATTGTTACATAACTAAAGAATAACATGGCCAAAATTTACTTGTGTACCATTGTATTTAAGAAATAAAAATATAATAATAATGATGTTGTTATAGATAAAGACTAACATGACCACAGCCGACTTGTTTGCTATTGTATCCTAATAATAATGGTTATATTATTGTTATTGTATTGTCTTATTTGTATTATTATACTAGTATCATTATATTATCATTATAATATAACTATAATAATAATACAATATTAATATTATATTATAATTAAAATAATATGATTATATTGTAATTATAATATAACTAAAATAATGATTATAATAATCATAATATATTAATATTTTAATAATATAATTTTTTTTTTTTTTTTTAAACTGTTATTTTTATCATCATCATTTCATCCATTTTGTACCACTTATCCCTGAACTCAGTGGCCTAGTGGTTAGAGTGTCCGCCCTGAGATCGGTAGGTCGTGAGTTCAAACCCCGGCCGAGTCATACCAAAGACTATAAAAAATGGGACCCATTACCTCCCTGCTTGGCACTCAGCATCAAGGGTTGGAATTGGGGGTTAAATCACCAAAAATGATTCCCGGGCGCGGCCACTGCTGCTGCTCACTGCTCCCCTCACCTCCCAGGGGGGGATCAAGAGATATGGGTCAAATGCAGAGAATAATTTCGCCACACCTAGTGTGTGTGTGACAATCATTGGTACTTTAACTTTAATAGTATTAATAATGATGATAGTTAAATAACTAAGAAATAACTTGCCATTCTTATTCGCTGAGTATCATGATTGTATATCTAAATGTATCTATTGTCGTTTTTGCGACTTATTTCCACTTTTTTCTTTCCCAGGTTATGGCAATCTTGGAGCTGGCGGTCTTGGAGCGGGTGGTTATGGGCCCGGAGTCCTAGGTGGCGGTGAGTACACAATAATTAGTGTCAGATTTATTTGAAATCAAACACACACATTAACGTTAGTGCTCTCTTTCCAAGCAG
>NC_084743.1:61945064-61962564 GCF_033978785.1 Entelurus aequoreus | reverse complement strand
TATCTCTAAGGGAGAGACGCGCCACCCGGCGGAGGAAACCCATTTCGGCCGCTTGTACCCGTGATCTTGTCCTTTCGGTCATAACCCAAAGCTCATGACCATAGGTGAGGATGGGAACGTAGATCGACCGGTAAATTGAGAGCTTTGCCTTCCGGCTCAGCTCCTTCTTCACCACAACAGATCGATACAGCGTCCGCATTACTGAAGACGCCGCACCGATCTGCCTGTCGATCTCACGATCCACTCTTCCCTCACTCGTGAACAAGACTCCTCCACTTGGGGCAGGGTCTCCTCCCCAACCCGTAGACGGCACTCCACCCTTTTCCGGGCGAGAACCATGGACTCGGACTTGGAGGTGCTGATTCCCGTCCCAGTCCCTTCACACTCAGCTGCGAACCAATCCAGTGAGAGCTGAAGATCCTGGCCAGATGAAGCCATCCGGACCACATCATCTGCAAAAAGCAGAGACCTAATCCTGCAGCCACCAAACCCGATCCCCTCAACGCCTTCACTGCACCTAAAAATTCTGTCCATAAAAGTTATGAACAGAATGGGTGACAAAGGGCAGCCTTGGCGGAGTCCAACCCTCACTGGAAACGTGTCCGACTTACTGCCGGCAATGCGGACCAAACTCTGGCACTGATCATACAGGGAGCGGACCGCCACAATCAGACAGTCCATACTCTCTGAGCACTCCCCACAGGACTTCCCGAAGGACACGGTCGAATGCCTTCTCCAAGTCCACAAAGCACATGTAGACTGGTTGGGCAAACTCCCATGCACCCTCAAGGACCCTGCCAAGAGTATAGAGCTGGTCCACATTTCCACGACCAGGACGAAAACCACACTGTTCCTCCTGAATCCAAGGTTCGGCTATCCGGCGTAGCCTCCTCTCCAGTACACCTGATCAGACCTTACCGGGAAGGCTGAAATGACAGATACTACACATAGAGGTGATGATACATTCCGAACACAATTTTCCTACGCCATAAGGTGTGGGCGTGGTATGGCGCCAAACTCTGCTCCGATGGTTTTTGGCCATTTTTTGGCAAAAAAAGAGGTCGTAGTTTAACGAACTTGTCAGAGGGACTTTGCCAAAATGACCCACAGTTAAAATGACAGCTACTACACACATAGAGGCTGATAAATTGCGGACAAATTCTGCCTCCGCCATAAGACGTGGGTGTGGTATGGTGGCACAAAATG
The DNA here is from genome assembly GCF_033978785.1 of Entelurus aequoreus. NCBI lineage: Eukaryota > Metazoa > Chordata > Actinopteri > Syngnathiformes > Syngnathidae > Entelurus > Entelurus aequoreus. Next base: position 61,961,358 of record NC_084743.1, on the reverse strand, counting down.
TTAATAACATGCATGGCTCCACAGATTCTGATCTTGTTTCTTTGTTTTTTTCCTCTTCAAATTAACACTACTACAAAAAAAACTACATTTCCAAAATGTGTTTATCAAAGTAAAAAAAAAACATGTTTTTATTTTAATGGAACCGATATAATGATTTGAAATGACTTTGACTAAACGTCATTGCGTTGTGTTCTTCCACAGGAGCAGGGACCGGAACTCTCCCTGGCGGAGGTAAGTCTTTGTGTATTTCTTTGTTTTCATGAAGTTACACCAGTTTCAATATGGCCTCCTTGTACCCAGGACCTGGTCAGACGGGTGTTTCAGGAGGGGCTGGTCCTGGATTCGGGAAGCAAGCCTCCAAACTACCAGGTTCTGTAAAGTTAGGCAAAGAAGATATTATTCAATATAAAATAGATATTATATGGCAAATAGGGGTGTCCCGATCCCATATTGATATCATTTACCGGTCCAATATCAGCAACAAAACAAGTATGGGAATATATTTTGTTTGCCAGGTAACATCTAAATGTCTTCAAATAAGAGCAAAATGTTGGAATAGCTTCTATTTCTAAGTCATTTACAAAAAGGAAAACATGCTAGGTTATAGGCTTCTAGGAGCTAGCAGCTACGCAACAGCTAAGCACACAAACATATGTACTAAGTGTCCTTAATGGAACAATATTGCAGTCTAAAACAGCACATTTATCAATATAAACAAGTATCAAATAATTATAGCTGCAATGATTCCCGGGCGCGGCCACCGCTGCTGCTCACTGCTCCCCTCACCTCCCAGGGGGAGATCAAGGGTGATGGGTCAAATGCAGAGTGCGTGTGACAACCATTGGTACTTTAACTTTAACTTAAATATTACTTACACATACAAAGTCTTCGAGGCAGTGCATTAGAAAGTGTCCAGTAACAAATGTGTCTGCATCATTTACCTTCATGAATTATTGTGACCACTAGATGTCGACAAAAAAATGTACCACTTCAACTCAGATATAAGTTAATTCCAGGTGGTTAATAATTAAAAGGTTAGTCTTGTTATGCCTACTATCATTGTATAAACCTTTTCTAGCATTCTACGGTACAAAATAATACCAGTATCTATGATTCCTGCTGATATCGGATCGGATCAATATTTGTATGGGGCGATACTCAAGGCTCCGGTATTGGTGTCGTAAATGAAAAAGTTGTATCTGCACGCTCCTTTTATCAAGCTAATGTTTTTAGACTGGTTTGACTTTTTGGGCTTATTTATCATGAATAGAGATGTCCGATAATGGCTTTTTTGCCAATATCCGATATTGTCCAACTCTTAATTACCGATTCCGATATCAACCGATATCGATATATACAGTCGTGGAATTAACACATTATTATGCCTAATTTTGTTGGTGGTAGCAGGGTTTGGTGGTGGCGGGGGGTGTATATTGTAGCGTCCCGGAAGAGTTAGTGCTGCAAGGGGTTCTGGGTATTTGTTCTGTTGTGTTTATGTTGTGTTACGGTGCGGATGTTCTCCCGAAATGTGTTTGTCATTCTTGTTTGGTGCGGGTTCACAGTGTGGCGCATATTTGTAACAGTGTTAAAGTTGTTTATACGGGCACCCTCATTGTGACCTGTATGGCTGTTGACCAAGTAAGCCTTGCATTCACTTATGTGTGTGTAAAAGCCGCTTATATTTTGTGACTGGGCCGGCACGCTGTTTGTATGGAGGAAAAGCGGACGTGACGACAAGTTGTAGAGGACAGTACATTTTTAGTCTACTTTATACCTGCTTTATCCTTTCCATCCTTACCCTTTCCATCCTTTGTAACTGAGCTACTGTGTGGAGCAATTTCCCTTGTGGAGCTATAAACTTTGGGTAAGTCGTCTAAGTCTAGAACATAGATTTAAAAAAAGTACCAAATAAATTGGTGCCGTTGAGTACCGGTACCTTATCGGTTCCAATGTAAATTTCGATTTACGTAAAGTATCTGAACTTTTAAGAACAGACCAAATCAAATAAAGAGAATCCAGAATTTTTTTTCGAAGTATAGTTTGAATCCGTACTGTCATGATGTAGAGTTGTTGTAATGTGGTATTTGCTGTGTGGCAGGTGTGGATGTACCTGGGCTTTACCAAGGTGGACTGGTCCCGGGAAATGGTGGGTGACTTTCACTTGGGTGTCTCCTATCCCGACCTCATGTTTTATTTCCAATCTGCTCTTTCAGGCTTTGGTAGTCGAGGAGTTCTACCAGGCGTCGCCACTGGCACCGGCCTCAGTCAAAAATCACGTAAGAATTTTTTCACGGCTGTCTTTGACTCAGGATCTGTTTAGTTTTATCGTTGAATCCGATCAAGCGGATTGTGCCGACTTAAAGGGGAACTTCACTTTTTTGGGGGGAATTGTTCACAATCCTTATGAGGGACGAGAAGTCAAAAGTTTTTGGTTTTTTTTTGCATTCTAACATGTAAAAATCGGCAATCGAGCAATTTAATTCTACCTCAAAAACTGACATTGTTATTGTCGGAGCGAACACCGAGGAACTATTTTTCTACGTAGTAACACATCGCCGTGCTACGATATTAGCCGTAAAGATCAGTGTTTCCCATAAACTGCCAAGATACCTGTGGCGGTGGGGGCGTGGCTATCGGCGTGGTCACCATGACATCATCGAGTAATTTGCATAATTTACTACAATGATTTGATTTTCTCTAAAAAGGCTCAAAAAATGTGTACTTACTAATTAATAATAACAGTTTTGTTTTAAACGTCCATCCATCCATTTTACAATATAATTACAACACTTTATGTACATATTTATATACAGATTTGAACAATAAGTTATTCACTGACATATATTTATTAATTGTGGTTCTTACAAAAAATATATCTTATAAAATATAAAAGCTAAAATGTCTCAAAGCTCTGCCCCTTAAATTAGTGCATACTAAATAATTTAACTTTAGCCTACTACTACAACCATATTATTTACCAGCAACATAAAGTGAAACAGAGGCAGAGGTGTCCTGCCACAGTCAGTAACAAATAAACAGAAAACAGTAGTGGTGGTAGATAGACACAGAGCTTCATCAAACATCTGATCCATTGAACAAAGAGCTCCAAAATCATCAGTTTTACTCCCTACACTTAACCATGTGTTTCCTACTGCCTGCAGACTTTGCACCCTTTGTTATATACACATATTGTGTTTCTAATATAAATACATTTAATAAAGTCAAATACAAATAAGGCAACAAGAGAAGTATCCTACACTTCTCTTTTGTAAAGTAAATCTGAACAGCCGATATGGGCATCTACATCAACTATATGATTTGCCTGAGAAGCTGGAGAGGACAAAAAAATAAATAAATAATTTTTTTGTAATTTTTTTTTATTTTATTTGTGGCGGACGTAATTCTTTCGTGGCGGGCCGCCACAAATAAATGAATGTGTGGGGAAACCCTGAAGATATAAGCTAGCTTCTACGTCAGCACGGAACACGTTTGAGTTTGTAATGCACAACACAATGCGATAGGACACCAATGTGTACTGACTGAAAAACATGAACAATCATATTACAGTATCTGTAAAGTATTAGCCCACATTTCATGTTTTGTTTGTTTGTACACAGCTAGCCAGACAGCAAATGTACTGTAGTTGTACTAACACGCATGACGTGCTGCGTATATCATGATCAACAGACAGTTGTGCTTTTGGTCCAGCTGGCCGGGGAACGTTTTTTACGGTTTATTTGGGTAAGCACTCCATTTATATCAAAAAAGCTTGGCTTCAAATTCCACATTTTTGCGTCTTCGATTCACTTCCACCTCACTCTCTCGGCTCCCGTCTGCCCCAACGCCTCACTCTTCCTCCGTGCTCGCTTCTAGAAGCAGACTTTCCTCCTCTGTATATTCAGCTTCAAAAAGATAAGGTTGTGAATCCTCATTTGTCCGAAAAAATAGTCGTCTTCGTTGTCTGTTATGGATTCTGCCATGATTAGAAGACACACACGCCTTTGTATCGGGAAGTAGGAACGCAAACACATTTGTTGCCAGAAGTCGGAAGTGCGTTGCTATGGAAACTGAAATAAATGCGCCAAATAATTACTTCCGGCAAAGATTAAAATGATCAAAATATGGTAAATATTGAACATGTTACATATTGTTATGAACACGTCTGTTACTACATTATATATATACTTGCAGTGTGTATATTGTACATATTACATATTGTTATGAAAGTGTCTGTTACTACATTATATATATACTTACAGTGTGTATATTGTACATATTACATATTGTTATGAAGGTGTCTGTTACTACATTATATATATACTTGCAGTGTGTATATTGTACATATTACATATTGTTATGAAGGTGTGTGTTACTACATTATATATATATACTTGCAGTGTGTATATTGTACATATTACATATTGTTATGAACATGTCTGTTACTACATTATATATATACTTGCAGTGTGTATATAGTACATATTACATATTGTTATGACCGTGTCTGTTACTACATTATATATATACTTGCAGTGTGTATATTGTACATATTACATATTGTTATGAAGGTGTCTGTTACTACATTATATATATATACTTGCAGTGTGTATATAAAACATATTACATATTGTTATGAAGGTGTCTGTTACTACATTATATATATACTTGCAGTGTGTATATAAAACATATTACATATTGTTATGAAGGTGTCTGTTACTACATTATATATATACTTGCAGTGTGTATATTGTACATATTATATATTGTTATGAAGGTGTCTGTTACTACATTATATATATACTTGCAGTGTGTATATTGTACATATTACATATTGTTATGAAGGTGTCTGTTACTACATTATATATATACTTGCAGTATGTATATTGTACATATTACATATTGTTATGACCGTGTCTGTTACTGCATTATATATATACTTGCAGTGTGTATATTGTACATATTACATATTGTTATGAAGGTGTCTGTTACTACATTATATATATACTTGCAGTGTGTATATTGTACATATTACATATTGTTATGAAGGTGTCTGTTACTACATTATATATATACTTGCAGTGTGTATATTGTACATATTACATATTGTTATGACCGTGTCTGTTACTACATTATATATATACTTGCAGTGTGTATATAAAACATATTACATATTGTTATGAAGGTGTCTGTTACTACATTATATATATACTTGCAGTGTGTATATTGTACATATTATATATTGTTATGAAGGTGTCTGTTACTACATTATATATATACTTGCAGTGTGTATATTGTACATATTACATATTGTTATGAAGGTGTCTGTTACTACATTATATATATACTTGCAGTATGTATATTGTACATATTACATATTGTTATGACCGTGTCTGTTACTGCATTATATATATACTTGCAGTGTGTATATTGTACATATTACATATTGTTATGAAGGTGTCTGTTACTACATTATATATATACTTGCAGTGTGTATATTGTACATATTACATATTGTTATGAAGGTGTCTGTTACTACATTATATATATACTTGCAGTGTGTATATTGTACATATTACATATTGTTATGACCGTGTCTGTTACTACATTATATACAGGTATATACTTGCAGTGTGTATATTGTACATATTACATATTTTTATGACCGTGTCTGTTACTACATTATATATATACTTGCAGTGTGTATATTGTACATATTACATATTGTTATGAAGGTGTCTGTTACTACATTATATATATACTTACAGTGTGTATATTGTACATATTACATATTGTTATGAAGGTGTCTGTTACTACCTTATATATACACTTGCATTGTGTATATTGTACATATTACATATTGTTATGAAGGTGTCTGTTACTACATTATATATATACTTGCAGTGTGTATATTGTACATATTACATATTGTTATGACCGTGTCTGTTACTACATTATATATATATACTAGCAGTGTGTATATTGTACATATTACATATTGTTATGAAGGTGTGTTACTACATTATATATATATATACTTGCAGTGTGTATATTGTACATATTACATATTGTTATGACCGTGTCTGTTACTACATTATATACAGGTATATACTTGCAGTGTGTATATTGTACATATTACATATTTTTATGACCGTGTCTGTTACTACATTATATATATACTTGCAGTGTGTATATTGTACATATTACATATTGTTATGAACATGTCTGTTACTACATTATATATATACTTGCAGTGTGTATATTGTACATATTACATATTGTTATGAACATGTCTGTTACTACATTATATATATACTTGCAGTGTGTATATTGTACATATTACATATTGTTATGAAGGTGTCTGTTACTACATTATATATATACTTGCAGTGTGTATATTGTACATATTACATATTGTTATGAAGGTGTCGGTTACTACCTTATATATATACTTGCAGTGTGTATATTGTACATATTACATATTGTTATGAAGGTGTGTGTTACTACATTATATATATATACTTGCAGTATGTATATTGTACATATTACATATTGTTATGAACATGTCTGTTACTACATTATATATATACTTGCAGTGTGTATATTGTACATATTACATATTGTTATGAAGGTGTCTGTTACTACATTATATATATACTTGCAGTGTGTATATTGTACATATTACATATTGTTATGAAGGTGTCTGTTACTACATTATATATATACTTGTAGTGTGTAGATAAAACATATTACATATTGTTATGAAGGTGTCTTTTAATACATTATATATATACTTGCAGGGTGTATATTGTACATATTACATATTGTTATGAAGGTGTCTGTTACTACATTATATATATACTTGCAGTATGTATATTGTACATATTACATATTGTTATGACCGTGTCTGTTACTACATTATATATATACTTGCAGTGTGTATATTGTACATATTACATATTGTTATGAAGGTGTCTGTTACTACATTATATATATACTTACAGTGTGTATATTGTACATATTACATATTGTTATGAAGGTGTCTGTTACTACCTTATATATATACTTGCAGTGTGTATATTGTACATATTACATATTGTTATGAAGGTGTCTGTTACTACATTATATATATACTTGCAGTGTGTATATTGTACATATTACATATTGTTATGAAGGTGTCTGTTACTACATTATATATATACTTGCAGTGTGTATATTGTACATATTGCATATTGTTATGAAGGTGTCTGTTACTACATTATATATATACTTGCAGTGTGTATATTGTACATATTACATATTGTTATGAAGGTGTCTGTTACTACATTATATATATACTTGCAGTGTGTATATTGTACATATTACATATTGTTATGAAGGTGTCTGTTACTACATTATATATATATACTTGCAGTGTGTATATTGTACATATTACATATTGTTATGAAGGTGTCTGTTACTACATTATATATATATACTTGCAGTGTGTATATTGTACATATTACATATTGTTATGAAGGTGTCTGTTACTACATTATGTATATACTTACAGTGTGTATATTGTACATATTACATATTGTTATGAAGGTGTCTGTTACTACATTATATATATACTTGCAGTGTGTATATTGTACATATTACATATTGTTATGAAGGTGTGTGTTACTACATTATATATATACTTGCAGTGTGTATATTGTACATATTACATATTGTTATGAAGGTGTCTGTTACTACATTATATATATACTTGCAGTGTGTATATTGTACATATTACATATTGTTATGAAGGTGTCTGTTACTACATTATATATATACTTGCAGTGTGTATATTGTACATATTACATATTGTTATGAAGGTGTCTGTTACTACATTATATATATACTTGCAGTGTGTATATTGTACATATTACATATTGTTATGAAGGTGTCTGTTACTACATTATATATATACTTGCAGTGTGTATATTGTACATATTACATATTGTTATGACCGTGTCTGTTACTACATTATATATATACTTGCAGTGTGTATATTGTACATATTACATATTGTTATGAAGGTGTCTGTTACTACATTATATATATACTTGCAGTGTGTATATAAAACATTGATGGAGGGTTTTGAAGTTGTTTTAGAGGGTTTTGAAGGATGCAACGGTGACTCCTATTAGCCGCATCTTCCAAGTGTTTATCATCTTTAAAATCCTAAATTTAAAAAAAATAAAGACAGGTGTTCTTGTCTCTCATAATGATTGTGAATGATAGGCAAAATTCCCCCCAAAAAGTGCATTTCCCCTTTAATAGCATCTTCTTTTTTTTTTAAAGCACCCAGCTAATGAAGAAGACAAAGTTGAGTATCTACAGCAAGGGTGTTCAAAGTGTGGCCCGGTGGCCATTTTCGGCGCGCCATTAGTTTTTATTATTGGCCCCTGACATCAAATGAATTCACTGTTAATGAGGTATATCAGCTATAACACTAATTCTCACAGAGTACGAATTGTCCCGATACCAATATTTTGGTACCGGTACCAAAATGTATTTAGATACATGTCAGTACTTTTCTAAATAAATGAGACCAGAAAAAATGGCATTATTGGCTTTATTTTAACAAACAATCTTACAGTACATTAAACATATGTTTTTTATTGCAAGTTTGTCCTTAAATAAAATAATGAACATCCAAGACAACTTGTCTTTTAGTAATAAGTAAACAAACAAAGGCTCCTAATTTCTCAAAACTCAAAATTATTAAGCACAAGTGGTAGAAAATGAATTATTAATCTACTTGTTCATTTACTGCAGAGGTGTCCAAACTTTTTCCACTGAGGGCCGCACACGGAAAAATTTAAGCATGCGGGGGCCATTTTGATATTTTTCATTTTCAAACCATAACAAAATATATGGATTTTTTTTTTTTAACCTTTAGGGGCCCCGGGGACCATAAAGGGTCTCAGTCATTAAAACGTTAAAAATAAGTCAAATTATTATTATTTTTTATTTAACGCTTAAGGTAATTTTGTATATCAACTTCAGGTTGATAAAAAGTAAAAAAAAAAGTTAAAAAAAAGGTTTTATACCTTTTCTGTCAAAGAGAACTTTGTTTTTTATAGTAAAACTGGAAATATATAGTATTTAGTAATTAGAGCTCTAAAAGATCAATAATGCAGGACACCATTGATTTGAATTCTTTAATACTTTTGAGTAATCACAGTGAAAATACTAATAAAATCCCACTAAATATATTTGGGATCCAAAAGGTCCCCCGCTCATAAAGTGATACTTTTTTATTAGTTTTTTTTTTACTTTCAACACTTAAGTTACGAGATCAACTTCAGATATATCTGTCGATTTTACGCATGAACTATTATTTTGTTTGTTTTTTTTGCTCTTTTGTCAAAGAAATATTTGATATTGCACACAATATATGCAATATTTTTCCCACATAAAACATTTTAAAGTGACATTTTTGAAGTAATTGGAGCCTTGAAAAGGTCAATAATTCATTATAACATGGATTTTTTGTCTTTTTTTTTGGAGCAATGGCAAAAAAAAGAAAAAGAAAGAAAGACAAAAGAAAAAAAAACAGCCTGCATGGCAGCTTTTGTGTCAACATTGCAACTTTTCTCGTTAGATTTCACCTCATTCCACTTTTTAAAAAATGTTTTTAAATTTTTGCAATACTATCAATTTTGCAATTTTTGCAGAATGTGTGGCGGGCCGGTAAACAATTAGCTGCGGGCCGCAAATGGCCTTCGGGCCGCACTTTGGACACCCCTGATTTACTGTTAATATCTGCTTACTTTGTCTTTTAACATGTTCTATCTGCACTTCTGTTAAAATGTATGTGGCAGTTCCTCTGCTGTGGGTTCCCCTGACCACCACCACACTGCACGAGAGCCCCGGTATTCTGGATTCAATAACGTTCTTATTTAGTCCTCTCTGCGGCAACCGCACCCGACGTTTCAGCCTCGGTCTCTCTTGCTCTCCCTTGTGCTCTCCAGCGTGTTGTCTTTTTCTCTCTCCAACTCCCACAACCTGTCTCGGTCCGGCTGCTGCTAATAAGGGCGACAGGTGAATAGATAACCAGCCCCAGCTGGGCAATCCACTCACCTGCCGCTGGCTCCGCGGCAGGCCCGCAGACCACGCCCCCCTCCACAATGTAATAATCACTTATTCTTCTGTTGTTTGGATATTTTAAGTTAGTTTTGGATGATACCACAAATTTAGGTATCAATCCGATACCAAGTCGTTACAGGATCATACATTGGTCATATTCAACCAGCAATGACACGACGTGACGAAGTTAAAGTACCAGTGATTGTCACACACACACAAGGTGTGGTGAAATTATTCTCTGCATTTGACCCATCACCCTTGATCACCCCCTGGGAGGTGAGGGGAGCAGTTGGCAGCACCGGTGGCCACGCCCGGGAATAATTTTTTGGATGATTTAACCCCCAACTCCAACCCTTGATGCTGATTGCCAAGCAGGGAGGTAATGGGTCCCATTTTTATAGACTTTGGTCTGTCTGTCCTTCCAGTCAGGGATTTATTTATTTTGTTTCTATCTGCATTTGAGACAGACGCTATCACGTTAGCTCATGCTAAAGAGCTTCGTCGATGTATTGTCGTGGAGATAAAAGTCACTGTGAATGTCCATTTCGCGTTCTCGACTCTCATTTTCAAGAGGATATAGTATCCGAGGTGGTTTAAAATACAAATCCGTGATCCACAATAGAAAAAGGAGAGAGTGTGGAATCCAATGAGGCAGCTTGTACCTAAGTCACGGTCAGAGCGAAAAAAGATATGTCTTGCACTGCATTCTAGTCCTTCACTCTATCGTTCCTCATCCACGAATCTTTCATCCTCGCTCAAATGAATGGGGTAATCGTCGCTTTCTCGGTCCGAATCGCTCTAGCTGCGTTGAAAACAATAGGAAAATATGAGGGAGTGAACAACTGACAACGTCACGCTACTTCCGGTAGGGGCAAGGCTTTTTTTTTTATCAGCGACCAAAAGTTGCGAACTTTATCGACGTTGTTCTATACTAAATCCTTTCAGCAAAAATATGGTAATATCGCAAAATGATCAAGTATGACACATAGAATGGATCTGCTATCTCCGTTTGAATAAAAAAAAATAATTTCCGTAGGCCTTTAATTATAAATGTAATATTTTCATAGAGCATTAAAAACAAACTATTTACAACCTTCTATATAAGTATTTTTATGAGAGCCCTTTAGACATGCAATAACAGCCTTTGTCACCTTTACGATCTTTTAATCCGATATAGTTATGCCTGCTGAGGCTGAGCCAATCAGTGGCCACGATACTGAACAGTCATTCCAAATGCTGCCATGTTCCCTTTGGACTCATTTCTAGTCCAGTTGGGTGGGCACTTGCCGTACTGTCTCTGCATGTGCTCAAAAAGTCAGAATCGGTTCTCATTTTTCATTTGGAAGAGTCGTTCGAAAGACTCGATTCATTTGCGATCTCAGGAAGGCATAGATAGAAATAGAAATACACATTTAAGATATTTTCTTAACTGTTATTGCATTTCCAAGAGTGTCAGTTTGATTTAGAAAGGTCATTATTTTTCATAATCTATATGTGTGGACTTGGTAATTATTTTTCATAATCTGCGTGTGTGTGGACTTGATGAGATTTTTGTTGTTGTTTTTTGCTTCTGCAGTTGGAGGCGCTGGACCGGGTGGTGCAGGAACAGGTCAGATTTTCTTCATTCTAGGGATGTAACCATTACCATTACAATGATGAACCTTGGAAAATTCCCAATGGTTAGGATTATTGTTTCAACTTTCAGTCATACCAAGATACATTTTCAGACTTTGACAAACTGTCATATTGCTCATTTCTCAGAGCTTAAATAGCTTAAATGCTAACATGAATAAAGGACACATTGTTTTTCCTATTTACCGTATTTTTCAGACTATAAGGCGCACTTAAAATCCTGTAATTTTCTCAAAACTCGACAGTGCGTCTTATAACCCGGTGCTGCCTAATGTACGGCATAATTCTGGTCGTGCTTACCGACCTCGAAGCTGTTATATTTGGTACATGGTGTAATGATAAGTGTGACCAGTAGATGGCTGTCACACATAAGAGGTACGCCGGTAAACAACACCAAAACTTTGAATGTTCCATTGAGAATATAGAACATTAGACACGGCGCTCAAAAATCTGTCAAAATGTTTTTAGTACGACTTCGGTAAGCTATGAAGCTGCACCGCTTGGTGGATTGTCGGCGCATTAATCAATCAATCAATCAATCAATGTTTATTTATATAGCCCTAAATCACAAGTGTCTCAAAGGGCTGCACAAGCCACAACGACATCCTCGGTTCAGATCCCACAAAAGGGCAAGCAAAAACTCACAACCCAGTGGGATGTCAATTTGAATGACTATGAGAAACCTTGGAGAGGACCGCAGATGTGGGTGACCCCTATTGGCAGACATTATCTTTTGTTGCCTTCTGGTACCTGCTGATCTGTATTTGGGATCTGCATAAGTACTGAAAAATTGCGCCCGTCCGCCATTGTAGTTCGTTCCAGATGCCGTTGTCGATAAGCTTCTTCTTTTTCTCTATCTTCTTGTTATGGGGCATTCATCTTCCGCTGTTGCCATTTCTAATACAAAGTAGCGTAAAGTTCTTACTTATATCTGTCAGTAGACTAGCTATCAAAGCGCTAAAACATACCGGTGTAGTGAGTGTACATTATTCACCCAAATTTAGTTATTACAGTTCCGGTCGGACGGTTTTTCACGGGACACATTCCCGGCATTGATGTTGCATTATTGCCCACGGATGAGAAGATGCTGCTCCGTTATTGATTGAAGTTATTTATTATTGATCCGTTATTGACACTTCTTCAAACTCCCGTCCTTGCACGCTACACCGCTACAACAAAGATGACGGGGAGAAGACGCTGCCGAAGGTGAGCCACGTAAATAAGACCGCCCACTAAACGGCGCATCCAAATGAGACTGTCAGAAAGCGACTTGGAGATGATCTGTAAAACATCGTCTATGCAACATTTTGACCAAAGAACCACCATTACATGTTATGTAGACCACAAGGAAGTGTTTTACATTTAGAAAAAAATCATAATAATATAACTCCTTCAATGGGCTTTATAATCCGGTGCGCCTTTTGTATAAAAAAAGACCTGACTAGACCCGCTCATCGGCAGTATGCCTTTTAATCCGGTGCGCCCTATGGTCCGAAAAATACGATACACACAAAACATGTTTTGCCTTTATTGCTGACATTTTTAAATCTTCACACATTACACGAAAAAAGAAAATCATATGTAAACACTCAAATAAAGTAATGTTCTTTCTGCCAAGGTAAGCATATTGTGTGTCTATTTACATATATTTTTTTATAACTCTGTTAAAAGTATTCAATGTGTGTACAAGTACCTTTTGAACACATTCAACAATACTGTGATAATAATGATAATCGTGATCATTTTGGTCACGATAACTGTGATATGATTACTACATCCCCACTGCATTTACAATGCATGCACAGTACATTATTTTATGATTTTACAAATATATATTTTAAATGTATTCAAACATACAGAATGTTTTATTTTTTTCCTTGATCAGGCTACAATGGACAAATGCAGCCCGGAGTGTTCCATGGATACCCTCTCAAATCGCCCAAAACACAAGGTGGGATTCTCATTCATGAAAATTAGAGATGCCAATAAATACTTTAAAATGTAATATCGGAAATTATCGGTATCGTTTATTTTTTATTTTTCATTAAATCAACATAAAAAACACAAGATACACTTACAATTAGTGCACCAACCCAAAAAACCTCCCTCCCCCATTTACACTCATTCACACAAAAGGGTTGTTTCTTTCTGTTATTAATATTCTGGTTCCTACATTATATATCAATATATATCAATACAGTCTGCAAGGGATACAGTCCGTAAGCACACATGATTGTGCGTGCTGCTGGTCCACTAATAGTACTAACCTTTAACAGTTAATTTGACTCATTTTCATTAATTACTAGTTTCTATGTAATGTATGTGCACATTCCAAGCTGCTGTTTTGAGGCATGTTAAAAAAAAATAATGCACTTCGTGACTTCAATAATAAATATGGCAGTGCCATGTTGGGACTTTTTTCCATAACTTGAGTTGAAGTTGTTCTCTTATTTTGGTAAACCTTGTTACATTGTTTAATGCATCCAGCGGGGCATCACAACAAAATTAGGCATAATAATGTGTTAATTCCACGACTGTATATATCGGTATCCGTTGATATCGGAATCGGTAATTAAGAGTTGGACAATATCGGAATATCGGACATCTCTAATGAAAATGCATTCATGAGGAATGCAATTACAAATAATGATTTTGTAATTGCAAATTTGCAATATTAGACTTAGATTAGACTTACTTTTTATTGTCATTCAAATTTGAACTTTACAGTACAGATAAGAACACAATTTTGTTGCATTAGCTCATGGTAGTGCAGGATAAAAAAGCAATAAGGTGCATATGTAAATAAATAGATTACTGTACAGATAAATATATTGCACTTTTTCATATGCATCCACGTTTATGGATTTATGTTATATTTTCTTAATATTCCAGCGAGTTACATATGTTTAATGTTCCCTAAGATTTTTGTTAAAATAAAGTCAATAATGCCATTTTTTGTGGTCCCCTTTTATTTAGAAAATAATCGAAAAGTATCGAAATACATTTTGGTACCGGTACCAAAATATTGGTATCGGGACAACACTACTCAACTCAATAATAATAAACAATTTCATCAAATAATTTTTAAAAATACATTAAACCTTTTAAGATATTTAGTTTCTTCCTCCTATTCTTATTGGTCTTTTTTGTCATGTGCAGTACGCAGTAATTAAGATGACAAAAAGAGTGTACAATATAGTGTTCATGCTTCAGGATGTGTTTTGTCTTACTTAAAATTCAAAACCTTTTTGGTATTTTGCCACACTGATAGTTTCCAGCACAGCTTGTGGTCTAAAATAAACAATCTGGGACCCAAAACTGACCCCTGCGGGACTCCTTTCTCTGTCCTCAGGTGGCTACGGAGCAAAACCTGGAGGTGGCAAACTTCCCTTTGGTACGAATGGTTCATTTATGTAAAAAATCTTCAGCGTTCTTACATCAATGACGATGTCGTCTTGCAACGTTTCAGGCTACGGGGGCTTTGGCAATCAAGGGGCTGGGCTCCCAGGAGGTAAAGGTGGCCCCGGGTCCAGGCCTGGATACCCTGTTGGAACCGGTATTTGGATTTGTTCACATAGAGCAATAGAAAACCTGAAAAGAATGTCGTAACAAGTGTTTTGTTTTTATGTCAGGAGTTGGCGTTGGGGCCATCTCACCTGCACAGGCTAAATCTGCCAAATATGGTAACCTTTACTCTTTATTATACCCATTTACCAGTTGGCCTTATGTCTGACTTTACCGTGTTTTAAGGTGCTGGGGGTCTCGGAGCTGTCGCCGGTGGTTATGGTGGTGCTGGGGGCGCAGGTGGACTATATCCAGGGCAAATACCAGGAGGTATCACGTCTGAGACTGAAATGATGACAGTATTTAAAAGCACTTGCCAAGGTTTATATTTCATGTTTTCTATGTATTGTGTATTTATTTCAGCAGCGGGCTATGGAGCAGCAGCCAAGGCTGCCAAATATGGCAAGTAAAGTTCAAAGTCCTCTACTTGTTTTATTCTTATTATGAAAATGTTACAAATACATCCTCAGATTTGTATATTGTATTGACATACTGTAATCAGAGGTCCCCAAAAAAAACTCGCTGAACCCTCAGAAGTATGAATGGGTGATGAATCCTCAAAAAATAAAATGAACAATTGGAAAAAATAATGTTGAAAAATAGGAAAATACAAAAAATATGTTTAAAAAAAGAGTTTATAGAAAATATTTTTAAAATATATAAAAACATAACAAAAGAAAATATCTAAATTATTTAAAAAATATATAAAATACATAAAAAATATATAACAAATTTAAAACATTGTTTTAATACAAGGATTACAAATAGATATAAAAAATACATAAAAATGTAAAATGTATAAAATGTGTACAAATTTTAAAAAAATTAAATATGTAAACAATATATTAAAAAATATAACAAATATGAAAAAAT
This sequence comes from Entelurus aequoreus, assembly GCF_033978785.1. Taxonomy (NCBI): domain Eukaryota; kingdom Metazoa; phylum Chordata; class Actinopteri; order Syngnathiformes; family Syngnathidae; genus Entelurus; species Entelurus aequoreus. The sequence continues at coordinate 61,945,173 of NC_084743.1, read as the reverse complement.
CAAAACATTATTTAAAAACAAAAAAACATATATATATATATATATATATATATATATATATATATATATATATATATATATATATATATATATATATATATATATATAT
>NC_084743.1:61904663-61945044 GCF_033978785.1 Entelurus aequoreus | reverse complement strand
GGAACAATTTCTCATTTTCTTTCTGTTTCTGTAATATTGCAATATTTTGCCTTAAAATTATTACTTTTTTATGTAAAATTATTACTTTTTAATGCAAAATGGTGACATTTGTCATAAAAAAATTCGGACTTTTCACAATATTGCCAATTTTTTCGTTGTTCTTGTAAAATAGTGAAATTTTTTGGGTATAATTATGACTTTTGTCATCATTTTGCCGAGTAAAATTTCGATTATTATTATAATATTGCCAACATTTTAAAGTTTTCTTATAAAATGGTGTGACTTTTGTCAAGTAAAATTACGACTCTTTTCATAAAATTGCCAAAATGTTAAGCTTTTCTTGTAAAATTGCGACTGCTATATAGTAAAATTCCAACTTTCATCACAATATTGCACTTGTAAAATGTTGACTTGCGTTGAGTAAAATTACGACTTTTATTATAATATTGCCAAAGTTCTAAGTTTTTCTTGTGAAATTGTGACCTTTTTCTTGTGAAATTCCAACAAATTTTTCACAACAAGCTTTTTTATATTTGCATAAAAAAATAAAAAAAAAATGTATATAGAGACATACTTGAAGTAAATAATGAAGATTGAAAACCAATTACAAACAAAAAAAATTTAAAAATGAACTAAAAGGAATCTTTTTCTCACAATGTGTCGACTTTTTTCTTATAAAATTGGGAACAATTTCTCATTTTCTTTCTGTTTCTGTAATATTGCAATATTTTGCCTTAAAATTATTACTTTTTTATGTAAAATTATTACTTTTTAATGCAAAATGGTGACATTTGTCATAAAACAATTCGGACTTGTGTGTGTGTGTGATTTTTCTTGTCTTTGCAGTCTATTCACAAGGACGGTAGAAGAAAGAAAACGTCATTTCCCGTGAAACGTGTCATGTCGTGAGTTTCATTTCAAGGACCTCACAGTCCACACGGCACATCTCGGGGCCACGAGTCTCCACGCTGCTCGCCACGGCACGCCCACAAAAACGCGCGCTTGAACGTGGTTCTCCCGCTCGACTAATCACCAAACAAAGCTTTGAAACGTTGGCTTCTGAAATCCTTTCCCTTTGAATTTTTGCGGAGAGATGAAAAAACAAATCCCTGGAGAACAATAAAGGGAGAAGGCCGATATAGAACTGAAGAGACAAGCGCTGGCCAATTCCTGCTGAGACCTCCTTGATGGAGGTTTTGTTTGTTTGTTTGTTTGTTTTTGAGTGGCAAATCTCCGCTGACAGGCTGCAGGCCCTTTACATGTCCGCCATGTTTGCACGTGGCCCCTGTGAAGATGCTCCTTTTGCACGCTTTATTTTGCATCTTTCAAAGAGATAACGTTTTGTTCTTTCACTCATTCGATTATTTCCTGAATCCTGGTATCGTCTCTGTGTAATCTGGCATGTATCCTTTAAATAGCAGCGAGATCCCCTTCATGTTTTACAATGCAGCAAATTAGGCTTACTGCAATCCCACCACTAATAAGATTAAGCTATCCTCCTCACTGTTAAAGTGCGAGGGGGGGGGAATGTGATATTGCACAGTTGTATTAAATAAGATGCGTAGTGTTGGTTTTACAATGAGATGCTTGTTTTTTTTTTGCAAAGAATGGAGCACAAACTGCATACTTGATTCGATCCCAGCTCTTTTTGACAACAGAAAATACAAATTAGGGTATGAAAATGTATCGTATTTTCCCACAAAATGTCAGAATATTTTTTTTTCCATATATAAGCCGCACCGGACTATAAGCCGCACATATTTACCTTGTGAAATGAGTTATGTACACTAGTGATGTGCGATACCAATGATTTTCTTTCCGATCCGATGCCAAGTAAAATTCAGGCCGGTGTCGGCGATACCGATCTGATACCGATACTTTGTGCAAATATACGTGTCTGCTAAAATGTTAAAAAAGTTGTGTATTTTCAAATAATAACACATCTATCTAAAAAAAATGGAAGGAAAAGAAGCAATACAGAGGAATTAAATTTAAAAAAAATAAATAAATAATAGTATACTTAGTCACCTATAAAACAACGTGTTTTCTTTAAATATATATATTATCTGTTTTGGGAATTTAAAAAAGAAATAATAAAAATATACATATATATATATATATATATATATATATATATATATATATATATATATATATATATATATATATATATATATATATATATATATATATATATATATATATACATATATATATATATATATATATATATATATATATATATATATATATATATATATATATATATATATATATATATATATATATATATATATATATATATATATATATATATATATATATATATATATATAGTTGAGGTTTCTGTGGTTCGTCCGTTATACAGTGCTCAATAACGGGGTAGAGCGGAATATAAGTTAGGTCAGGAAAAAACACAGAGGCTATATCATCCCTACAAGCCTGTTTCGCAGGTTTCCCTGCTCAAAATCCCCTGACGAGCAGGGAAGCAATACATTGGAATTAAATTTAAAAAATATACATAAATAATAGCATACTTAGTCACCTATAAAACAACGTAGTTTTCTTTAAATAGATACACTACCGTTCAAAAGTTTGGGGTCACCCAAACAATTTTGTGGAATAGCCTTCATTTCTAAGAACAAGAATAGACTGTCGAGTTTCAGATGAAAGTTCTCTTTTTCTGGCCATTTTGAGCGTTTAATTGACCCCTCAAATGTGATGCTCCAGAAACTCAATCTGCTCAAAGGAAGGTCAGTTTTGTAGCTTCTGTAACGAGCTAAACTGTTTTCAGATGTGTGAACATGATTGCACAAGGGTTTTCTAATCATCAATTAGCCTTCTGAGCCAATGAGCAAACTCTTTGTACCATTAGAACACTGGAGTGATAGTTGCTGGAAATGGGCCTCTATACACCTATGTAGATATTGCACCAAAAACCAGACATTTGCAGCTAGAATAGCCATTTACCACATTAGCAATGCATAGAGTGTATTTCTTTAAAGTTAAGACTAGTTTAAAGTTATCTTCATTGAAAAGTACAGTGCTTTTCCTTCAAAAATAAGGACATTTCAATGTGACCCCAAACTTTTGAACGATAGTGTATATTATTTGTTTTTGACATTTAAAAAAAAATACATATATATATATATATATATATATATATATATATATATATATATATATATATATATATATATATATATATATATACATATATATATATATATACACACACTACCTTTCAAAAGTTTGGGGTCACATTGAAATGTCCTTATTTTTGAAGGAAAAGCACTGTACTTTTCAATGAAGATAACTTTAAACTAGTCTTAACTTTAAATAAATACACTCTATACATTGCTAATGTGGTAAATGACTATTCTAGCTGCAAATGTCTGGTTTTTGGTGCAATATCTACATAGGTGTATAGAGGCCCATTTCCAGCAACTATCACTCCAGTGTTCTAATGGTACAATGTGTTTTCTCATTGGCTCAGAAGGCTAATTGATGATTAGAAAACCCTTGTGCAAATCATGTTCACACATCTGAAAACAGTTTAGCTCGTTACAGAAGCTACAAAACTGACCTTCCTTTGAGCAGATTGAGTTTTTGGAGCATCACATTTGTGGGGTCAATTAAACGCTCAAAATGGCCAGAAAAAGAGAACTTTCATCTGAAACTCGACAGTCTATTCTTGTTCTTAGAAATGAAGGCTATTCCACAAAATTGTTTGGGTGACCCCAAACTTTTGAACGGTAGTGTATATATATATATATTCAAGGTTTCTGTGGTTTATCCATTATACAGTGCTCAATACTGGGGTAGAGCGGAATATATGTTAGGTCAGGAAAAAATACAGAGATTATATCATCCCTACAAGCCTGTTTCGCAGGTTATATATTTATAAAATCCCCTGACGAGCAGGGAAGCAATTCATTGGAATTAAATTTAAAAAATATATATAAATAATAGTATACTTAGTCACCTATAAAACAATGTGTTTTCTTTAAATATATATATTATCTGGTTTTGGCATTTAAAAAAAATAAATTATATATATATATACATACATTATATTGCCAAAAGTATCAAAATGGCCCTAAATACTTGACGTTTTAGTATGTCACTCTTTGTGGAAAGTTTAGACACCCCTGATCTAAAATGTTCGAAGCTCTCAAGATAAAAAATAAAATACAGTTAGTTAGTTAATTAGAATATAAATTAACACTAACTTGTGATTTAATTTGAAAAAATTCAAATCAACAACCATAATAAACACTGTTAAATATGTAACTGAACATTATTATTTTTACACAGGCAGAAATTTTGACACACTAGGTTATGCAATTGCAAAATCGTATTATTGATATTTGTATTATTTTCTTACGAGAGAAAAAAAGGAAAAAAGAGCAAAAAAAATCATTATGTAATGAGGAAAAGCTGAAATGTTCAAACTAATAAATAATAATAATATTCTTCTATTTAGTCATCTATAATACAAAGCTGAAACAATATCTGGTTTTAGCATTTTTTAAATAAATAAAATATCAATATGGCCCCTGTATATTGTGACTTTTCATTATGTGGCCCTTGGTGGAAAAAGTTTGAACTAAAGTATCAAAAGTTTCGATATTTTGACTTTTTTGATATTAGAGCATAAAGTTCTGGTATCGACGGTATCGATATTTCAGTATCGATCTGCACATCACTCATTTACACAATGAGGTTTTTGTAAATGTTTATTTACGTACCCTAATTGTTTCCAAACCGTGTCTTAACAGGGCAGTAAAACGGCTGATCAAACAAAACAGAAGTTATCGTCATGGACCCACGAGCTGCGGAAGCTAGCTCTCCAATCAGCTAAACAGACTCAATAACTCCACAGTGACGTTTTGGTGAATTTGCAATACAAAAAGAATGTCATATTAAGTTAATAAAACTAACACAGACACTCGTAAAAGTGTTAGCATAATAGTTAACGCTAACGGCGCTAGCTTCATTACATTACGATGGCACGTACAAATATGCATGAAAACACTCTACAAAGACCACACATCGGACAGTTTAGTAAGTATGAATTGTTTTAGTTATATTGTAAAACGGCACAGGTGTGAAGGCGTGTGCCCCACAATAAGAAGGTCCTGGGTTTGATACCTGGGCTCGGGGTCTTTCTGTGTGGAGTTTGCATGTTCTCCCCGTGACTGCGTGGGTTCCCTCCGGGTACTCCGGCTTCCTCCCACCTCCAAAGGCATGCAACACTCGGCTCCGGCCCCCTCAGCGACCCCGGGAGGGACAAGCGGTAGAAAATGGATGGATGGATGGATGGACAAATGTTGCTTGGCGTTAAGAATGAAGAATCATTTCGAGCAGAAACGCTGTGGACGGTTTTACTTCCGGTTCAAGGCGTTGAAACAGGAAGTATATTGTTCAACCCGCAACACCTGCAGTGAGCAAACTCGCCCAAAAGATGGCGCCATAGCACAAACAATAACACACCTTTTCGGTGTCTCTGCTTGAGTTTAATGAAAACTATTGAACACAAAACAGTCTGGCCGTTAACGAAAATAAATCCATATATTAGCCGCACCGTTTTACAAGCCGCAGGGTTCTTAGCGTGGGGGGAAAAAAACGTAGCGGCTTAAAGCCCGGAATTTATGGTAAATGAAATATCCGTAAAGCTTTGAAACATCCAAAAACTAAGAAAATATGGACAATGAATTGATGGGAGACAGGCTTGTCTGGCTTGACAACGCATGCGTAATGGGACAAATGATGATCAAAAACCTTCTATTTTTGAGCCTGAATATATGGAGGATGAGCTACAAGTTTCAGAAGCTGTGTGGTAAACAAAACATGAGCGAACAATGCATAAAGAATGCAATAATGTCAGAAAAAGAAAGAGATGATGCAGAATTATCTGCTCACAGACGCTACCTGGTGGTTGTTTGAGCACACTGCCGCTAGTCCTGGGTAGCCCCGCTCCTTAATGCGTCAGTCACACGCATTAGTCTCACAGGAATGAGGCAAAAAAAATACAACCTTACCGACGGTAGTAATATTGCTAAGTGTTAAACAAGAAGTACAAACATGGTAAAACAATCACTTACTGTACAATGTCTGCTCTCACTGGGACGTCGGCTTATAGGATGTTTATATCTTCCCGTTTGGTTGAAGAATTAATCATATTTCTCTGTATCTTTGTGATTACTTTGCCACTAGAAGTAGTTCCTCTGCGTTAGCGCTTATAATACAAATATTGCTAATACTGTCTGTCTGGTTCAAACACTGATGACATCTATTAAACAAGACAAGAAGCAAAGAATTAAACAGAGACGGAATGAAATTTGGCTCAATTGAGGAGAGACGTCTGGGCTGTACTCTTGCACAGTGTCATTACGCTCTGGCGAAAGATTGTATTTTATTTGGACTTTCCATGATTACATGGCAACAGCTGATTCTAAGGGACGGGGGTGGTAAACAGCCATCGCCTTTTATTACAACTGTTCAAAGAAAAGGTCGTAAAACAGTTCACAGAAAAGGTCCCCGGAGGGGAGTCGGGTCCTGCTTCCTCTTCGCGTTGTAGTTCTCGGGTCAAGACAATATCTTTCTGTTGATTACAATACATGAAAGAAACAGAACACCTTCATGTTGCTTCCCATCCTACACGGTGGAGTTTTACAAGCCTTCTGCTTGGTAGGATTAAAGACAGCTTTTGTGATAACTTCGATACAATTATTCTAACACTGTCATGACCTGTCACCTCAGGTGTGTTTGTTATAGTTATCCTATGTTCTCAGCGCTTGTTTACGTCTCATTGCTAGGAGCGCTGATTATACACACTTGTGATCATACCTTTACCTGTGACTCATTTAATGAACGAATCAATGAGTCAATGAACGAATGTGTGCAAAGGGAAGGCAAGAAAGGACAAGAATTTCTCAGTCCAACATTTGGTGCCGTTAAATAGGAAACTGGTGTCATCCAGGTGGGCTTAAGAGCTCACCTGGATGACCAGCGGTCTTCAAACACACCCAGCGTGTGGTCTGTCCTCCAGGTGACTCTTTAATACAGAAAACTCATCTGGAAAAAGTCTGACTGGGATTTATCCTGAAAACCAAATTAATAATTCATCAAAAAGTCTCCGACTGACATGATGATGATTGATAGTAAAGATACTCGACTGTTTCATGCGGAGGATATGTTTTCTTTTTGTAGTAAAGGTTCACCAAGAGTGCATTTATTTGCCTAAAAAAATAAAATAACAGTACATTATGAATTCAACACTGACAAATAAGCCTGTTTAGAAAGCATTTGATCAGAATGTTGATATGTAAACCTAATGGAGGGGTGACAAACACATTTTTTGAGGAATGTACTGTCCAGGGTGTGTTGGAGTCATGGAGTCACAGCGCCACCCTGTGGATCCACAAATAATTGGATTCTTGCATGAGTGTATTTTTCTAAATCCAGTGACTGGTGTCAGTAATCTATGCAGGATTTTTGTAAATAGGATTTTTTTTGTGTTTTTAATATTACTTATTTTCAATTATTAGACTCCTGACGGGCCCCCACCCCACCCAAAACCTGCCATCACCCCCCCTCATAGACACACTCCCAGTTGCACAATTTAATCAAGTATTTATTTAATTCATTATTTCTTAAACCTGTGTGTCAGTACCTTGTAATTTTATTTTATTTTAAAAAATTAATAAAAAAAACTTAACCTAGAAGAGGCAATTCCTGAAGGACTTGCGTGTGAATGCTCCAATGCTGAAGTTGAACTGAAATCCTGGAATTTTTTTTTAGAATTGTTGAAGTAGAGCACACAATTCCCAAACAGGCTGAATATTTTGAAGTTGGAACAGTTTGAATCGGATGGAAAAATGTTGGAGTTGTGGAACTTTGAAGAATGTCCCATTGATTTATCGTATTATTTTTAACCTGCCCATTGTACAGCACTTTGGCTACCCCTGTGGTAAATTTTAAATGTGCTTTATAAATAAAGTTGATTTGATTTGATTTGATTTGATTTGATTTGATTTGATTTGATTTGATTTGATTTGATTTGATTTCAATGGGGAATTTCCCCAAAAATTGGGAATTTCGGGAAAATGGTGAAAAATACTTGAATGGTTGGTGTTGGAATTTTTCAAATCGGTCGAGAAATGTTGAAGTATAGTAACATGTTGAATCGAAAAATGGTATTACAGAATTGCTGGAATTTCGGGAAAACTGGGATTTTTTTCCAGTTCAAAAAACAACTTCGTTTTTTTGTTCTGATGAAGAGGAATTTTTTGACAGTGGATAGTTTTAAATGCTTTGAAAAATGTGGAAGGAGTAGTCTCCAGAAAAAAAGGGTGGAAATAGGGCTTTGGAAAACCAGGAATTCTGGAAAATCCTGGAATTTTTTTTATCTTGGAAAAAGAGTAGTTTGAATTTCCAGGATGATGGAATGTGTTGAAGGTGGAATGGTTTGAATCCGTTGAAAAATGTGGAAATGGTGGAAGTTTGAAAAATGGCCAAATAATTTTGAATGGGAAAAATGTTCCAGAAAACCTGGAATTCTGGGAAATCTGGGAATTTTTGGAATTTGTGAAGGGAAAACCCGCGATTCCCAAATAGGCTGAACAGTTTGAAGTTGGAACAGTTTGAACCAGATGGAAAATGTGGAACTTTGAAGAATGTCCCATTGATTTCAATGGGAATTTCCCAAAAAATTGGGAATTTCGGGAAAAGCGGGTTTTAAAAAAAAGAAAAAAGGTAAAAACTTGAATGGTCTGAATGAGTTGAAATGGTTGGTGTTGGAATTTTTCAAATCGGTCGAGAACTGTTGAAGTAGTAACATGTTGAATTGAGAAATTGTATTACGGAATTCCTGGAATTTCTGCAAAAAAACGGAAATTTTTCCAGTTCAAAAAACAACTTTGTTTTTTTGTTCTGATTAAGAGGAATTTTTGGACGGTGTAACGGTTGAAATGCGTTGAAAAAATGTGGAAGGAGTATTCGCCAGAAAAAAAGGGTGTAAATAGGGCTTTGAAAACCAGGAATTCTGGAAAATCCTGGAATTTTTTTGAACTTGGAATAATGGTAGTTTGAATTTCCATTATGGTGGAATGTGTTGAAGGGGTAATGGTTTGACTCGGTTGAAAAATGTGGAAATGGTGGAAGTTTGAAAAATGGCCAATTAATTTGTCCCGGAAAACCTGGAATTCTGGGAGATCTGGGAATTTTTGGAATTTGTCAAGGGAAAGCCTGCGATTCCCGAATAGGCTGAACAGTTTGAAGTTGGAACAGTTTGAATCAGATGGAAAATTGTGGGAGTTGTGGAACTTTGAAGAATTTCCCATTGATTTCAATGGGAATTTCCCAAAAAATTGGGAATTTCGGGATAAGCGGGATTTAAAAAAAAGAAAAAAGATAAAAACTTGAATGGTCTGAATGAGTTGAAATGGTTGGTGTTGGAATTTTTCAAATCGGTCGTGAACTGTTGAAGTAGTAACATGTTGAATTGAGAAATGGTATTACGGAATTCCTGGAATTTCTGCAAAAAAACGGAAATTTTTCCAGTTCAAAAAACAACTTTGTTTTTTTGTTCTGATTAAGAGGAATTTTTGGACGGTGTAACGGTTGAAATGCGTTGAAAAAATGTGGAAGGAGTATTCGCCAGAAAAAAAGGGTGTAAATAGGGCTTTGAAAACCAGGAATTCTGGAAAATCCTGGAATTTTTTTTAACTTGGAATAATGGTAGTTTGAATTTCCAGGATGGTGGAATGTGTTGAAGGGGTAATGGTTAGACTCGGTTGAAAAATGTGGAAATGGTGGAAGTTTGAAAAATGGCCAATTAATTTGTCCCGGAAAACCTGGAATTCTGGGAGATCTGGGAATTTTTGGAATTTGTCAAGGGAAAGCCTGCGATTCCCGAATAGGCTGAACAGTTTGAAGTTGGAACAGTTTGAATCAGATGGAAAAATGTGGGAGTTGTGGAACTTTGAAGAATTTCCCATTGATTTCAATGGATATTTCCCCAAAAATTGGGAATTTCGGGAAAAGCGGGAATTTTTCGGAAAATGGTGAAAAATACTTGAAAGGTCTGAACGAGTTGAAATGGTTTGGTGTTGGAATTATTCAAATCGGTCGAGAAATGTTGAAGTAATAACATGTTGAATCGAGAAATGGTATTACGGAATTCCTGGAATTTTCGGCAAAACCGGGAATTTTTCCAGTTCAAAAAACTAATTTTGTTTTTTTGTTCTGAATAAAAGGAATTTTTTGACGTTGGAACGGTTGAAATGCGTTGAAAAATGTGGAAGGAGTAGTCGCCAGAAAAAAGGGTGGAAATTGGGCTTTGGAAAACCAGGAATTATGGAAAATCCTGGAATTTTTTTGAGTTTGAAAAAAGGGTAGTTTGAATTTCCAGGATGGTGAAATTTGTTGAGGTGGAATGGTTTGAATCGGTTGAAAAATGTGGAAATGGTGGAAGTTTGAAAAATGGCCAATTCATTTTAAACGGGAAAAATGTCCTGGAAAACCTGGAATTCTGGGAAATCTGGGAATTTTTTGAATTTTTCAAGGGAAAGCCCACAACTTCTGAATAGGCTGAACAGTTTGAAGTAGGAACGGTTTGAATCGAGTGTACAATGTGGAAGGTAGAGAGCGCCAAAATCGGAAGAAGAAAAGTTGAAGAAGATGTATTTTGGTGTAGAAAACCATGTGCATTCACACAATAATTATTCAAATTTGAAGAAAAATTTTAAGAAAAATCCATAAATTAGCAGAAAAATTTAATTTATCTTAACTATACTTATATTGCCTTTTATAATTGACATATTTATCAAACGAGAGAAATCTTCCAATATTTACAAAAGTCATGATCATGGGGGCCCCCAAGTGGTCGGGGCCCTAAACAACAACATTGTTGGGCTGCGAACGGTGTCCGACTTTTTGACACTTACAAAAAATCTGGACTGTTTGACAAAAATAATTCAGACTTTTTGACACTTTGAAAAAATTCTGACTTTTTGACACTTATAAAACATTTCCGACTTTTAGAAACTTGGAAAAAATCCTGACTTTTTGACACTTAGAAAAAAATCCAGATTTATTGAATAAAATTCCCGACTTTTTGACAAAAAAAATTCAGACTTTTTGACACCTAGAAAACATTTCCGACTTTTTGACACTTAAAAAAAATCTGGACTGTTTGACAAAAATAATTCAGACTTTTTGACACTTTGAAAAAATTCTGACTTTTTGACACTTAGAAAACATTTCCGACTTTTTGAAACTTAGAAAAAATCCTGACTTTTTGACACTTAGAAAAAAATCCAGACTTATTAAATAAAATTCCCGACTTTTTGACTTAAAAAATTCAGACTTTTTGACACTTAGAAAACATTTCCGACTTTTTGAAATTTACAAAAAATCCCCACTTTTTGACACTTGGAAAAAATCCCCACTTTTTGACAAAAAATTCAGACTTTTTGACAATTAGAAAAAATTCCAACTTTTTGACACTTAGAAAACATTTCCGACTTTTTGAAACTTGGAAAAAATCCTGACTTTTTGAAAAAAAAATGTCCGACTTTTTGACACTTACAAAAAATCTGGACTGTTTGACAAAAATAATTCCGACTTTTTGACACTTAGAAAACATTTCCGACTTTTTGAAATTTAGAAAAAATCCTGACTTTTTGACACTTACAAAAAAATCCAGACTTATTGACAAAAAATGTCCGACTTTTTGACAAAAAAAATTCAGACTTTTTGACACTTATAAAACATTTCCGACTTTTTGAAACTTAGAAAAAAATCCCCACTTTTTGACACTTAGAAAAAATCCCCACTTTTTGACACTTAGAAAAAATCCCCACTTTTTGACCAAAAAAATTCCGACTTTTTGACACATGGAAAAAATCCCGATTTTTTGACACCTAGAAAAAATCCAGACTTTTTGACACTTAGAAAAAAATCCAGACTTTTTGACACTTGGAAAAAATCTCGACTTTTTGACACTTGGAAAAAATCCAGACTTTTTGACAAAAAAAATCAGACTTTATGAAACTTAGAAAAAAATCCCCACTTTTTTGACACTTAGAAAAATGTTCCACTTTTTGACACTTGGAAAAAATCCAGACTTTTTGACAAAAAACATTCCGACTTTTTGACACTTAGAAAAAATCCCCACATTTTGACACTTAAAAAAAATCCCCACTTTTGACCGAAAAATGTCTGACTTTTTGACACTTAGAAAAAAAGTACCTCTGTAGTTCCTGCCAGTTGTCCTTCCTTTCTGCTGAGCTCAGTTTCTCTACTGTACATCTCACCAGACCAAACTCATTTTAGCTCAGGGGCCGCATGGAGGAAAATCTGTGCACACGCGGGCTGGACTATTAAAATCATGGCATTAAAACTAAAAAACAAAGGCAACTTCAGATTGTTTTCTTTGTCTTACTTTGGCCAAAAATAGAACAAACACATTCTGAAAATATTACAATAAAAACATAGAAAAAAAATACGGGCAGCGGTAAAGTTTAAAGATCCATGAAGGAAAGAAGAAAGTGAATGAATGTTTATAACTGAATACATTTACATATGCATAAAAATGTGTTCATTTATTTATTTTTATTTTTTCATGAATTAAGTAACGTTTATGACAACCTTTTCCAAAACACAATATAGAATGTGAGACATAACAGGATAATGCATACATTTATCATTTGTTTTCAAAACTGTTACAAAAAAGTGGGACCCCAAAAATTTACCGTGGGACCCCATTTTTACGACTTGATGGGGTCCCTGGGACCCCGTTTTGAAAATTCCTAGCGCCAACACTGATGAAGTATTGGTGCGTGCAAAACAGCAGCAGGTGGCTGTGGCCTGCGGGCCGGATCTAATACTAATCAAATATCATCACAGGGGCCAAAGATTAATTAATTTGCGGGCCGGATCTGGCTAGAGGGCCTTGACTTTGACACATAGGCACCAGACCTTCAGTTACAAGTGAATAATTAGTCACAGTTTGGCTCATTTTAGCAGTTTTTGGGGGTTTTTTTTCAGATTACTTATGTTTTTCGTGTTTTTTTTTCGCATGCGCAGATTCTGTTCACGATGGCACAGACTCTGTTTGCATGCGTACGGGCTATCTGGACTTTTTATGCTGGTGCGGACTCTGTTCGCATATGCATGGACTATGTTTGCGCCGATTATTCAGTCCGTCCCGTATCGTTTTACCGCCTTTGAAAAGGGACAAAAGCCGCACAGCTGCCAGGATAAACATCACACAAGTAAATATTGCAACCGCAATACAACGAGATGCCCGCCATCCCAGCGCCCTGCAGGCACAGACACAAACTCTACGGGAGGTGCATGTAAAATAGAACCAAGTATCTTGTGTGTACTGAAGAAATAGGACATATATAAATATTGTTATATGAAACTTAAATGGGATATAAACTCATTCCATGCAAAGTGAGATATGTCAAGCCTTTGTTTGCTATAATTGCACATTTTCTGAGGTTTTCAATTCAATTTTATACATCACGGTGCACTCTCATAGGCACTGATTTTATAGTTTAGCACCTCTCTGTGTGCAATTTTTACTTTCCACCCACAGTCTGAATGCTTCTGTATATAGTATAATATTTAAACAACACATTCAGAACATGCATTCTCAGGACTGGACTGTGCACCTTACCTCCTTTTGCACTATTTTTCTTTCTTTTCCTCCAATGTTTTGCATATGTGTAGACCGTCACACTGATACTGGAGTTGCTTTTAATCTCATTGTACCTGTATATAGTGATAATAACAGGCATTATATTATATTATATTATATCTGGAGTTGCATGTTATGAGACTGTCATAGATTAGTTTCACCCTGTAAATAAAAACAAACTCTGCACGGTATTCTAATTGTTTTAGTTTTACCAATGCACCTTGTAGTTACAGGTGACATATTTAGAAATGACTAATCATGCAATAGATGTATGTGAACCACTGTTCCAGTACAATCTGCATACAGTAGTCCTGCAGCATCCCAAGGAAAGGCTGATTTCAAAGGGACGGCCTGGATTTAATTGTTTGTTTAGTTTGCACGGCAGCATTAGCTTTGTGAAATATATTCCTATACATTTCTAACATTATAATAACTAACGCGTTTCCAATTTGACCTTTTTTAATACATTCATAATGTGCCTTGTCGATTTAAATACATTTTTCAATAACTATTTCAATGGATTTATTCACGATCATTTCGTGTTTGTTGTCTGGCCCGCCCGCCCGTCCCTCTCATACACTACGAACCGTAAAACCAACCATCACAAGGCTACAGACACTGCCAGCTATGTCCTGCCTCTAAGCACACACTCTTTATTTTTTCAGCGTTTTTACCTGCCAAAAAGCTTTCTTTTTTTTGTGTGCTCTATTTTTGCATTTGTCCTGCCCCCCCAAAAAAAATCGTTTGAGCGCTTTGAAGCAGCGGCCATGTGTGTCAGTGCGCAGGCGGAGAGAAGCGGCGTTGCTCGGCTGCTGATGCTGCTCCTGCTGGGGGTCTCCGGTAAGAAGCCATCACGTCCACAGGATGGGCTCCACTCGGCAAAAAATGTTATCATTACATATTTTTTTATTTTTTTTAATTAAAATGACTATGAATGACGTCGGCCAGGCCGTGAAAACCTTTGATAATAAACGTTACCGCGGCCTGCCTTAGCCATTTGTTTTGCTATTTCTAAGGCCTATAATAACATCCCCATTTAAGATGACACACATGCATGATGGAGTGCACCTGTGTCATCATAACCATATTTATATTATTCATAATAATGTCTTATCTCACTGGTACTTTGGAGCAAACGCACAACAGCCTTGGCACAATTGCTATAACATCATCAATTATTTAACAAATAAAGCTTCACGTTCTCCTTTTTTTCCAAGCCTCCTATATAGTTTGTTTTTAATAATAAATGACCCAAAAACACACCACAAAATTGATATGTCAATTATCTTTATCTTCCCAATGAGAAATCATAGCAAGGGTTTGTATTTAGCCCTATGGTTTGTTTTCAACAAGTAAGGTGCCACGCCCTTTTTCGTCCCCATGACAACAACCGTTCTGTGAATTATTTTATGTTGATGATTGATGTGCAGCAGTGATGTGTGCAGATTTTAGTTTAAGTAGCAATTAATTTTGTTGCTGGATTGTGTTTATAATTTGTGCTACAAAGCTCACGCAGAAGGACCGTTACAAAAAACTACCACTAGAGAGCAGCAGCAGATCAATTATTTGTTTCCATATGGTTTGAGTTGAATGGTTTTAATTGTATTTATTTATATTTTTTATTTTTTTAAGTAGAGGAAAGCCACTAAAATCCTCAATAATGGAGACAAGTCAGACATGGTGTTTTCTTATAAAAAAATATATATATAAAAAAAACACTTATAAATGTATTTATGCATTTATGGGAGTGATACAGTAAGTGTAACAGTTTATTATTGGTTCTGTAACTTTGCCTTTGTTTTTGTATTGTATTTTTTCAAAAATTCTAAAATTGTATTTTACCACTTAAAAATCATATTTTAGAGTTAAGTAATAGCCCAGATATTACATTTCAAAGTTTTAAATAATTACATAAAATGTTCATTGATTTATTATGATTGAAATGAAATAAATAAATGTTATTAAATGTGTCAATAATTAAAATAATGCAAAAGCACATTTAATAATTTAATGAAATACTTAAGTTTTTTTTTGTTTGTTTTTAAAACACATTTACAAGTTGCTTACACACAGGTTTATGAATAATTAATTAAATAAATAAATTATTAAATTGTTAAACAAATAATTCTTTAAATTGTAAAATAAATAGTTCATTTAAAGGTGAAATAAATAATTTTAAATATGAAATAATGATGTAAATGTATATAATTTTATATTAAGATTGATGACACATTTAACAAAAGTACTTTCATTTACTTTAACTTTAGTCATAGTACAGAACATGATGCAATAACCTGATTTAAGCCAGAATTAAATTATGTATTAATATTATTATTATTTTGTTTATTATTTATCATCAGTTTGTTTTAAAAAAAAGAAAAAAAAGGGGGGGGGGGGTCTGAATTGTATTGCATGGAGAGTCAATTGGGATGAAATTCATTCGAGAAATAAATATTTAAATAAGTACATACATTGTTCAATAATTTAATAAAATCTCAATTAAATTAGAAATGTGTTATTAAAGTTATTTTAATATTTATTAAAAAATACATTTACAAGGTGCTGACATACAGGTTTATGAATAACTAATTGAATGAATAAATGATTACATTATGAAATAAATAATTTATTAAGTTGTGAAATAGATCATTTGAAATATTATATAATGATGTAAATGTATATAATTTTACATTAAGTTAGCTGATGACACAATTAACAAAAGTACTTTAATTGACTTTGACTTTAGTCATAGTACAGTACATGATGCAATAATCTGATTTCAGCCAGCAATAAATGTTTTAATATTATTACTATTATTCTTTTTATTATTTATTATCACTTTGTTTTACTTATTGAGCTTTTTGCAACACCTGTTCTGCAAGAAATAAAGTTCTCAACCAGGGTTGCATGGAGAGTCAACTGTGACGAAGTTTATTCGATAAATAAATATTTAGACAAATACATGCATTTTTCAATAATGTAATTAAATTTAAATTAAATTAGAAATGTGTTATTAAATATGTCAATATTCAAATAATGTAAAAGTACATTTAATTCATTATTCAAGTTATTTTTTTAATTATAGAATACGTTTACAAGGTTCTGCCACACAGGTTTATGAAATAATTAAATAAGTACATGTGTAATCATTTTTAAATAAATTATGAAATAAATTATTTAAACTATAAAACAATGATACAAATGTAGAAAATTTTACATTAAGTTCATTGATGACACATTTAACAAAGTACTTTAACTTTAGTCATAGTACAGTACATGATGCAAGATCCTGGTTTATGAAATAATAATTAAATACATAAATGATTAAATTGTGAAATGGATAATTCATTAAATTGTGCAATAAATAGTTTAATACATTAAATAGTGATATAAATATATATAATTTTACATTAAATTAATTGATGTCACATTTGATCAAAGTACTTAAATTTAGTTAAGCGCAAAAATATGACTAATGTGGTGAAGCTGTCTTTTCGTTTTACTGACTGTTTAGTTAAGAAACATTTATCATTAATTTTGTTTATTTATTTTAGCGTTGAGACGTTGGTACAGTGAGGGTTTTCGTAAATTCAGGTTCCAATCTGTAGTATGAGTGACATGGGCCTGCACTCCTGATTTTGAAGGCCCTGGGCAACACATAGATCAGACCTGGGCAAAATACGGCCTGCGGGCCACATGCGGCCCCTGAAGATTTTCAATCCGGTCCGCCGGACGTTCTAAATAAATTTTTTAGACCTTTAACGTCAAAACTGTCGCCGCCATTATGATGTGCAGTGATGTTTTTAAATGACTGCAAGTTTTAAACTATAGAAAGTATTTCAATGGTCGGAATCTGCGCTTTTGGGTGTTAGAGGAGTTATTACGGTAATCTACGTCACAGCAGCTCAGACGGGGAACAAAGCAGAGTGGGCGGGGTTTGTTTCCAGAGCAGCCAGCCCGAAACGCGTGTGTCAGAAGCAGATGCGGAAGCACATTTTCACGTGATAACATATCATATTGTAGGTGTTTATTACATTTTGCATTCATATTTAGTTTTTGTTTTTTTACATTTTTGTTGTGTTTTGCCTGATTGTAAAAGATACACAACTATCGAGAAGCTGGTCTGAGAGGTAAAAGAGGAGCGACGTTCATATATTGTTAATATTCAGTGTTTTATTGTTCGTAGTTAATATTGTAAATCCCACTTTCTTTATTTTAATGTACATTTTGGGTGTCCCTTTCAGTAAAAAACTGTAAAATTCCATTCCGTTTTTTTTTTTTTAAGTGGTCTTTCATAACTTTTTTAGGACTCTATTGGACATTGTGACTTTTGGTATTAGTGTTCCTGGAAAAAAAGGGACCCAAACACACATACTGTACAGCTAAATGTGTATATATCATTTATACACACATACACATTGGCCCCCCCAGACACATTGTTTCTCTCAATGTGACCCCTGTATGTGAAGCTGAAATCTTTTTATTTATTTATTTATTTATTTATTTATTTATTTATTTATTTATTTATTTATTTATTTGTCCTGTCCAGCTTGTCAGGCAAATCATAGTGTTGATGTAGATGCCCGTACAGATTTACTTTACAAAAGAGAAGTGTAGGATACTTCTCTTGTTGCCTTATTTGCATTTGACTTTATTAAATGGATTTATATTACTATTTGGTGCAGCCGGGCCGGAGCAGGAGGGGATAGAAAGAGAAAAAGAAGGAAGACAGAGGGGGAAATTGTGGGGACAAGAGGGGGATAAGACAGAGAGACAACAACAACAAACACAACAATAACAACAATAACAGAACAGCATCAATAAATAGGATATGTACAAATATGATAGTAAAATGATAGCAAAGAAGCAGTTAGTGAAATAAATATTATTAATACAGAAATGACAATGAGCATTATTAAACTACAAATGGAGCAATACAAATACCAATAGAAATAGCCCTATTGATAATGAATAATAACAATTATTACCTCTATTATCAACAATACAATTGTTTCAAATGCAACAATGCATATATGTAGTGATAACTTGAAATACAAAAGAAAGCAGATAAATGGAGGGGAAGAAAGAGAAGCGAACTGTATTAACCTTGTAGATTGTTATAGTAAAAATAGGTTAAGCTTTGTCAGTGTGCCGTGTGTTAGCCAGTTTACCCTAGGGCAGGGGTCGGCAACCCAAAATATTGAAAGAGCCATATAGGACCAAAAATACAAAAACAAATCTGTCTGGAGCCGCAAAAAATTAAAAGCCATATTACATGTGTCATGAGATATACATTTATTTAAGAGGACTTAAAGGAAACTAAATGACCTCAAATATAGCTACAAATGAGGCATAATGATGCAATATGTACATATAGCTAGCCTAAATAGCATGTTAGCATCGATTAGCTTGCAGTCATGCAGTGACCAAATATGTCTGATTAGCACTCCACACAAGTCAATAACATCAACAAAACTCACCTTTGTACACTCATGCACAAAATTAAAAGTGTGGTGGACAAAATGAGACAGAAAAAGAAGTGGCATAAAACACGTCCTAGAAAGTCGGAGAAAGTTATGTAAACAAACTATACGGTGAGTTCAAGGACCGCCAAAATTAGTAGGACAAAACGGCGCTCGCCAAATACTCGAATCCGTGAAGCGTGTTTAATATAAACAGTGTGATTTATAACAATTAGGGAGGTTTGTGTCATGTTTGTCCTCCTACAGAAACCATACTAAAACAAAAAAATTGATTTTTTTTCCCCTCATCTTTTTCCATTCTTCATACATTTTTGAAAAATCTCCAGAGAGCCACTAGGGCGGCGCTAAAGAGCCGCACGCGGCTCTAGAGCCGCGGGTTGCCGACCCCCGCCCTAGGGCAACAACGTTATCTTTGATGAAACGTGATTATATGCATGAGTGTATGTGTGCATATGTACTTGTATATGTACAGTATGTGTATATGTATGTTTGTACAGTGAATGTTTATGTGTAGTATGTGTATGTGTGTGTTTGTACAGTGAATGTACTGTATATGTACAGTATGTGTATATGTATGTTTGTACAGTGAATGTACTGTATATGTACAGTATGTGTATATGTATGTTTGTACAGTGAATGTACTGTATATGTACAGTATGTGTATATGTATGTTTGTACAGTGAATGTACTGTATATGTACAGAATGTGTATATGTATGTTTGTACAGTGAATGTACTGTATATGTACAGAATGTGTATATGTATGTTTGTACAGTGAATGTACTGTATATGTACAGAATGTGTATATGTATGTTTGTACAGTTATTGTGCGTGTTGATGTACAAACTTTGAGTGTGTAGGTATGTACTGTATTTGTGTATGTATGTGGTAGCGTAGGTATCTATGTGTGCGCGGATGTATATACACTATATTGCCAAAAGTATTTGGCCGCCCATCCAAATGTTGAGAATCAGGTGACCTAATCACTTGGCCCGGTGTATAAAATCAAGCACTTAGGCATGGAGACTGTTTCTACAAACATTTGTGAAAGAATGGGCCGCTCTCAGTGATTTCCAGCGTGGAACTGTCATAGGATGCCACCTGTGCAACAAATCTAGTCGTGAAATTTCCTCGCTCCTAAATATTCCAAAGTCAACTTTATTATAAGAAAAGTGAAGAGTTTGGGAACAACAGCAAGTCAGCCACCAAGTGGTAGGCCACGTAAACTGACAGAGAGGGGTCAGCGGATGCTGAAGCGCATAGTGCAAAGACTTTCTGCACAGTCAGTTGCTACAGAGCTCCAAACTTCATGTGACCTTCCAATTAGCCCACGTACAGTACGCAGAGAGCTTCATGGAATGGGTTTCCATGGCCGAGCAGCTGCATCTAAGCCATACATCACCAAGTCAGATGCAGTGGTGTAAAGCAGTCTCCACTGCTCTAGAGTCCAGTGGCGACGCCTTCTCTGGACTGATGAATCACACTTTTCCAACCTGCAATCTGATGGACGAGTCTGGGTTTGGGGGTTGCCGGGAGAACGCTACATTCCGGACTGCATTGTGCCGAGTGTGAAATTTGGTGGAGGAGGAATTATGGTGTGGGGTTGTTTTTCAGGAGTTGGGCTTGGCCTCTTAGTTCCAGTGAAAGGAACTTTGAATGCTCCAGAATACCAAAACATTTTGGACAATTCCATGCTCCCAACTTTGTGGGAACAGTTTGGAGCGGGCCCCTTCCTCTTCCAACATGACTGTGCACCAGTGCACAAAGCAAGGTCCATAAAGACATGGATGACAGAGTCTGGTGTGGATGAACTTGACTGGCCTGCCCAGAGTCCTGACCTGAACCCAAAAGAACACCTTTGGGATGAATTAGAACGGAGACGGAGAGCCAGGCCTTCTCGACCAACATCAGTGTGTGACATCACTACAGGTGTTCGATAATATCGGACTGCCGATATTATCGGCCGATAAATGCTTTAAAATGTAATATCGGAAATGATCTGTATCGGTTTCAAAAAGTAAAATGTCTGACTTTTTAAAACGCCGCTGTGTACACGGACGTAGGGAGAAGTACAGAGCGCCAATAAACCTTAAAGGCACTGCCTTTGCGTGCCGGCCCAGTCACATAATATCTACGGCTTTTCACACACACGAGTGAATGCAATGCATACTTGGTCAACAGCCATACAGGTCACACTGAGGGTGGCCGTATAAACAACTTTAACACTGTTACAAATATGCGCCACACTGTGAACCCACACCAAACAAGAATGACAAACACATTTCGGGAGAACATCCGCACCGTAACACAACATAAACACAACAGAACAAATACCCAGAACTCCTTGCAGCACTAACTCTTCCGGGACGCTACAATATACACCCCCCGCCCTCCCCCCAACCTGCCCACCTCAACCACATCATGCTCTCTCAAGGAGAGCATGTCCCAAATTCCAAGCTGCTGTTTTGAGGCATGTTTTAAAAAAAAAAAGTACTTTGTGACTTCAATAATAAATATGGCAGTGCCATGTTGGCATTTTTTTCCATAACTTCAGTTGATTTATTTTGGAAAACCTTGTTACATTGTTTAATGCATCCAGCGGGGCATCACAACAAAATTAGGCAAAAATAATGTGTTAATTCCACGACTGTATATATCGGTATCCGTTGCTATCGGAATCGGTAATTAAGAGTTGGACAATATCGGAATATCGGATATCGGCAAAAAAGCCATTATCGCACATCTCTAGAACCTCACCAATGCGCTTTTTGGAAGAATGGTCAAAAAAATTCCTATAAACACACCTTGTGGACAGCCTTCCCAGAAGAGTTGAAGCTGTAATAGCTGCAAAAGGTGGACCGACATCATATTGAACCCTATGGGCTAGGAATGGGATGGCACTTCAAGTTCATATGTGAGTCAAGGCAGGTGGCCAAATACTTTTGGCAATATAGTGAACCTGAAATCTAATTGGACAAAAAATCAAGCATACAACATTGGTAATAGAGTACATTCTGCATTCAGCATCACTTTTCCTGCATGAAGTAGCCGGAAAAGCAACAGAAAACGTGGCTTTCTGCAAAGTTGCAAAGAAGTGCGAGGGGAGGCGAGTGAGTTGGAGAAATATGGGAGGGGTAGAGGGACTGGAGGTATGCAGGAGGTTGCTTCACTGCAGTATTTCATCTCTTTGCAAGTGTGTCCCGTCTTACATCGCATCTGCTCCGCTCGCCGCAGGACCGCCGAGTCAGCAGGGGACGATTCCACCCCCCCACCCCCCAAGCGTGTACGTGCGGCGAAAAAGGGTTGGAAGGCGTAAAACGTAAGCAGATACCGTAGGTGACTTTGTGGGCATGACGTGGACAAACCACTGCTGACACACAAGAGACACCCGAGTGTTGGCGCCTAGCAATTTGTGAGTTTATGAGTAAATAATACATATAGGACAGTGGGTGGACATTTTAGAGAGTGCATAGGTGTGTGTGTGTGTGTGTGTGTGTGTGTGTGTGTGTGTGTGTGTGTGTGTGTGTGTGTGTGTGTGTGTGTGTGTGTGTGTGTGTGTGTGTGTGTGTGTGTGTGTGTGTGTGTGTGTGTGTGTGTGTGTTGATGTGTGTGTGTGGTGCAGGGAGGCTGGCCTGTGGAGTGGTGCAGCAGCAGTGGGAAGCCAGCCAGAAACACCCGACTGCAGAGGAGAGAATGGTGCAGAGTCTCATCACACACACACACACACACACACACACACACACACACACACACACACACACACGCACACACACACACACACACTTTGGAGGGAGGAGGAAATGTTCAATGTTATCGTTCCAACTTATTACGACATTTTCATTTGCAAAAGGTTCTGACGGAAGCCGAATCGTGCAAAAAAAAACAACTATTTGACCTATTAGCACAAAGGTGTCAAACTCAAGGCCCGGGGGCCAGCTGTGGCCCGCCACGTCATTTTATTCGGCCCTCGGAAGCCTGGAAATAATATGTATCGATAAAGTACTGTAACTTTCCATACTAAATGTATTATTTATTTCTATTTTGGGAGAAAAAAAATGTATGTACTCCATGTAATCGCAAATTATGTTGACTTAAATATTGTCTATGTGGGGGGGAGGTGTAGTCAGCGCTGCTTGTAGGAGCAAAAGTCACCGCCGCTATCCGGGGTGCTGAGGACGAGCACCATCAGGCGTGTGCTGACGGCGAGACACAGCTGGCAGGTGATTAGATTTCACAGGTGGTACGTGTTAATCTAATCATCTGTTGTCTCTAACAGTAAGCGGCCGGGAGCAGAGGGGAGAGAGGATACGGACGTGACTGAAAAGTCCTGTTCTGGGAGAGAAATCTATTATTGAAAGAAAACATTGTCATTAAAAACCTTGTTGAACCTGCACGCTTGGCTCTTGTGCCGTGTCTTCAGTGGAACTGCTAGGACTTCCACAGTCTAATTATGCAAACATATTTTATTAAAACATTCCAAACATTTTCTAAATAGAAATAAATACAAATAATAATGATTTCAAAGCCAGTTATCCATCAAATTGTGTAAAGGGTAAAATTTGGAAATTTACAGCATTTTTTTCTCAAAATGAAAAAAAAAAAACAGTACTTTTTTTACTGTTATAAAAAAAACACAAGATACTCTTACAATTAGTGCACCAACCCAAAAAACCTCCCTCCCCCATTTACACATTTATTCACACAAAAGGGTTGTTTCTTTCTGTTGTTATTATTTCTGGTTCCTACATTATATATCAATATATATCAATACAGTCTGCAGGGATACAGTCCGTAAGCACACATGATTGTATATATATATATCAATAACAATCATACATACTCTTATCATTTTGTAGTGTGGTATATTACAAAAAGCTTGATTGAGTGGAATTACTTAATTAGTAATTCAGTAAGTTGAATGATGCGGACACATTTGTTACTGGATACTTTCTAATACGCTTCTATAATATTTCATCTGAGTCTGTAAATTAGTTTGCTTATTGATGATTTTTGTTTGGTTTTGTATTGTGTAGTTATATTTATATGGTAATTATTATTCTGTGACTGTAAATTGTTTGTTTGTTTTCTTATTGATGCTTTTATTTGTTTCTGTATTTGTGTAGTTATAATTATATGTTTTTACTTGTAATTGTATTGAGTTTATGGACCCCAGGAAGACTAGTGGGTTGTTGTGGCAACCAGCTAATGGGGGACCTTAATAAAAATAATAAAAAAATAAAAAATCTAGGTACCTTGGAGATTTTGTATGTGTAAGTAATATTCAACTATAATTTTTTATATTGACAAATGTGTTGTGTTTTTAGACTGCAATATTGTTCTATTAAGTACAGCTATAGCTTGTGTGCTAGTATGTGCTTAGCTGTTGTGTAGCTGCTCGCCCCTTGTAGCCTGTAGCGTTACCTTTTGTAGATGACCTGGCAAAAATACCAGAAATGGCCATTTTTGCGTGCTTATTGGAGGACATTTAAATGTTAATATCAGTGCGCTTAAATCAGAGATTTTAGATGGCCATAAAAACCCATAAATAAATGAATGTCTGGGTTTTAATTTAAATTTAATTAAAATGTAAATTAAAATTAAAATTTAATTTAATTAAAATGTAATTTAATTAAAATTAAAATTTTAATTTTAATTAAAATTTTAATTTTAATTTTATTTTATTAAATTTAAATGACACTGCAGTGTCATTTAAATTTCTTTAAAACATTTTTTTTTTCAAAAAGCCTCCAGTAAGGTTATGTTCTCTCCACAAACTGCTGTTATGGAAGAATCCCTACTTTTTTTCCCTCTGCAGTTGTTTTTATTTTGCTTTCCAGGCGTCTAAACCACACCCTTATCTCTCCAAACAATAGATCAGGGCCTTGTCATTTTTGACAGGCCGCCATCGATCGAGCCCGAAAGTGCTCCGAGCGAAATGTGTTGGGCTGGTTTCAGTTGAATGGGCTGCCGTGCACCGATGGTTGTTTGTGCCGCCGACTCCAAAAAAAATCTGTTCTTTGTTGAAAGTCGTTGAGAGGTACTTTAGCACAGACAGGACGCAGAAGAGGAGTTGGTAGTTTGTGGACGTGGATAAAAATACATTCTCGTTCTGGTGCGTCATGAATGCTTGAGGGAGGAGTTGGTATTGTTGTGGTTTCAGTAATTGTCTTGTTAGTGGGCCGGCCAATCAATTAAACAACAATGCACTGCAATTTCTTCTTGACATAAGGCTTTCATTAAAATTATCCCTTCTATTCATGAATAATAATTAAGGTTCTAAGGCTATTTTCACACTACAGGTCAATTAAGATTTTTTTGACCCTATACCGTACCAATTTCTAGTACCTGGGAATGGATAGCGGTACCAATTTTAGGTACTTTTGTTCATGTGGTAATACATGTTGATTTAACATTTAATTGTAAGCTGAGAATCATTAACTGTGATGTGTTAATGTCGGGTTCTGACGTTGATTTGACCGTTGAATTTTAGTCATTTTCTACCGAATGTTCTACAACGCAAATACAACGTTAAAACAACATACTTTGTGTCAACGTTTATTCAATGTCAAGTTGTGACGTTGATTTGACCATTGAATTTTAGTCATTTCCTAACCAATATTCTACAACGCAAATACAACGTTGAAAAATCATGCATTTTCACGATGTTTAATCAACGTCGGGTTCTGACGTTGATATGACCATTGAATTTTAGTCATTTTCTAACGAATGTTCTACAACGCAAATACAACGTTAAAATAACATGCTTTGTGTCAACGTTTATTCAATGTCAGGTTGTGACGTTGATTTGACCATTGAGTTTTGGTCATTTCCTAACCAATATTCTACAACGCAAATACAACGTTGAAACAACATGCTTTTTGACAATGTTTAATCAACGTCGGGTTCTGACGTTGATATGACCATTGAATTTTAGTCATTTTCTAAAGAATGTTCTACAACGCAAATACAACGTTAAAATAACATGCTTTGTGTCAACGTTTATTCAATGTCAGGTTGTGACGTTGATTTGACCATTGAGTTTTGGTCATTTCCTAACCAATATTCTACAACGCCTATACAACGTTGCAACAACATGCTTTTTGACGACGTTTAATCAATGTTAGGTTTTGATGTTGATTTGACCATCGAATTTTAGTCATTTTCTAACGAATGTTCTACAACGCAAATACAAGGTTGAAACAACATGCTTTTTGTCAACGTTTATTCAATGTCAGGTTGTGACGTTGATTTGACCATTGAATTTTGGTCATTTAGTAACCAATATTCTACAATGCAAATACAACGTTGAAACAACATGCTTTGTGACGACGTTTACTCAATGTCAGGTTTTGACGTTGATTTGACCATTGAATTTTGGTCATTTCCTAACCAATATTCTACAACGCAAATACAACGTTGAAAAATCATGCATTTTGACAATGTTTAATCAATGTTGGGTTCTGACATTGATTTGACCGTTGAATTTTAGTCATTTTCTGCCGAATGTTCTACAATGCAAATACAACGTTAAAACAACATGCTTTGTGTCAACGTTTATTCAATGTCAGGTTGTGACGTTGATTTGACCATTGAATTTTGGTAATTTTCTAACCAATATTCTACAACGCAAGTACAACGTTGAAAAAACATGCTTTTTGACCATGTTTAATCAATGTTGGGTTCTGACGTTGATTTGACCATTGAATTTTTGTCATTTTCTAACAAATGTTTTATAACGCAAAAACAACGTTGAAACAACATACTCTTTGTCAACGTTTATTCAATGTCAGGTTGTGATGTTGATTTGACCATTGAATTTTGGTCATTTCCTAACCAATATTCTACAACGCAAGTACAACGTTGAAAAAAACATGCTTTTTGACCATGTTTAATCAATGTTGGGTTCTGACGTTGATTTGACCATCGAATTTTTGTCATTTTCTAAGGAATGTTTTATAACGCAAATACAACGTTGAAACAACATATACTTTGTGTCAACGTTTATTCAATGTCAGGTTGTGACGTTAATTTGACCATTGAATTTTGGTAATTTCCTAACCACTATTCTACAACGCAAATACAACGTTGAAACAACATGCTTTGTGACGACGTTTACTCAATGTCAGGTTTTGACGTTGATTTGACCATTGAATTTTGGTTATTTCCTAACCAATATTCTACAACGCAATTACAACGTTGAAAAATCATGCATTTT
This sequence comes from Entelurus aequoreus, assembly GCF_033978785.1. Classification (NCBI taxonomy): domain Eukaryota; kingdom Metazoa; phylum Chordata; class Actinopteri; order Syngnathiformes; family Syngnathidae; genus Entelurus; species Entelurus aequoreus. Next base: position 61,917,633 of record NC_084743.1, on the reverse strand, counting down.
CACGATGTTTAATCAATGTCGGGTTCTGACGTTGATATGACCATTGAATTTTAGTCATTTTCTAACGAATGTTCTACAACACAAATACAACGTTAAAATAACATGCTTTGTGTCGACGTTTATTCAATGTCAGGTTGTGATGTTGATTTGGCCATTGAGTTTTGGTCATTTCCTAACCAATATTCTACAACGCAAATACAACGTTGAAAAATCATGCATTTTCACAATGTTTCATCAATGTTGGGTTCTGACGTTGTTTTGACCATTGAATTTTTGTCATTTTCTAACGAATGTTTTATAACGCAAATACAACGTTGAAACAACATACTCTTTGTCAACGTTTATTCAATGTCAGATTGGGACATTGATTTGACCATTGAATTTTGGTCATTTCCTAACCAATATTCTACAACGCAAATACAACATTGAAAAAACATGCTTTTTGACAATGTTTCATCAATGTTGGGTTCTGACGTTGTTTTGACCATTGAATTTTTGTCATTTTCTAACGAATGTTCTACAACGCAAATACAACGTTGAAACAACATACTTTTTGTCAACGTTTACTCAATGTCAGGTTGTGACGTTGATTTGACCATTGAATTTTGGTCATTTCCTAACCAATATTCTACAACGCAAGTACAACGTTGAAAAAACATGCTTTTTGACCATGTTTAATCAATGTCGGGTTCTGACGTTGATTTGACCATTGAATTTTGGTCATTTTCTAACGAATGTTTTATAACGCAAATACAACGTTGAAACAACATGCTTTTTGTCGACGTTTACTCAATGTCAGGTTGTGACTTTCATTTGACCATTGAAATTTGATCATTTCCCAACCAACAACATGGATCCAACGTTGTCTCAATTTACAAATACAACTATTTTGCCACCTTGTTTTAAAGACTGTTTCAAAGGACATGTATGTATAATCAACGTTGTATCAATGTCTTGTGCCTGCTGGGCTTAGATTACCGGCAGTTTAATCTCTCCACTAGTAATGAAATGTGTTTCCTTGCAGGTTCTTTATGCATGGACGTCATTGTGCCCAGTAAAATCAACGTCAAGAATGGGACAGATATCAAAATCCCATGCACTTTCACTTCCTGCTATAAGATATACCCGCCCAAGTTTGTCATGAACTGGACCTACCAAGAAACAGTCAACGAAACGGAAAAAATGGTAAGAATGTCCAAGCCAAAGTTCGAAGGGTGAACTTTAAAAAAAACCCTACTTACTGTAAACCGTCTCTTTCTTAACTTCTCTCCATAGTTTATGGCGTACAACCAGAAGAAAGGAATGATGGCCCGGCGGTTGGTCACGCTGCCAGACCGGGTCCCGTTCGCAGACAGGGTCACGTTCGCAGGGAACCTGGAAAAGAATGACCTGTCAATCACCTTGTCAGATGTTCAGGAGGACGATGAGGGCTTGTATCACTGTTACGTGATCAATCCCCCGGACCGCATACACGGACACGGCTTCATAAAGCTCAATGTTTTTCCTGAACGTAAGATCATAGAACTAACTACCTTCTGGAAAAAAAAAATTGACTGAAAAACACTAGTATATTTCTACGTAGATTTTAGTGCAGCTATTAGCCCGCGTGCTAGGCCTGGGTCCTTGACAAATTTGGCTGGACGTTATTTTGTTATTGCCCGTTAACAATATCATTGTCAGCATTATTTTAAATTCAAATTAAGCATTAATGTACCACATTTTTCCGATTATAAGGCGCATTAAAGGGGTTATTATGTTTTTTTTTTCTACTTTTAAAACACTTCCTTGTGATCTACATAACATGTAATGGTGGTTCTTTGGTCAAAAAGTTGCATAGATTATGTTTTAGAGATCATCCCGTCATCTTTGTGGTACCGGTAGTTTTTAGCGCTTCCATAGCGAGTCTTCTGACAGATATAAGTTAGAACTAGAGATGTCCGATAATATCGGCCTGCCATTTTTTGGGTCCTCATACACACACCATAATAATACCCGTATGTTGAAGCACGGTACGTCTGACTATGGTAGTCGTAATGCTCCGATAATCCATCAATCGGAGTGGCTTCGTAGCTTACCAAAGTCGTACTCAAACATTTTGCATATATCGGCCTGCCGATATTATCGGCCGATATATGCGTTAAAATGTAATATCGGAAATTATCTGTATCGTTTTTTTTATTATCGGTATCGTTTTTTTTTTTTGTTGTTGTTTTTTTTTTTTTTTTTTATTTATTAAATCAACATAAAAAACACAAGATACACTTACAATTAGTGCACCAACCCAAAAAAAAACTCCCTCCCCCATTTACACTCATTCACACAAAAGGGTTGTTTCTTTCTGTTATTAATATTCTGGTTCCTACATTATATATCAATATATATCAATACAGTCTGCAAGGAATACAGTCTGTAAGCACACATGATTGTGCGTGCTGCTGGTCCACTAATAGTACTAACCTTTAACAGTTAATTTTACTAATTTTCATTCATTACTAGTTTCTGTGTAACTGTTTTTATATTGTTGTACTTTCTTTTTTATTCAAGAAAATGTTTTTAATTTGTTTATCTTATTTTACAATTTTTTTTAAAAAGTACCTTATCTTCACCATACCTGGTTGTCCAAATTAGGCATAATAATGTGTTAATTCCACGACTGCATATATCGGTTGATATCGGTATCGGTTGATATCGGTATCGGTAATTAAAGAGTTGGACAATATCGGAATATCGGATATCGGCAAAAAGGCAATATCGGACATCCCTAGTTAGAACTGTACGCTACTTTGTATTAGAAATGTCAACAGCAGAGGATGCATGCCCCACAACAAGAGGATAGAGGAAAAGAAGGAGCTTATTGGATATTGCAGGGACGAAAATGGCGGACGCGCGTTATGCAGATCCCAAATCAGCAGGAACCAATAAGTAAGAAAAGTTGGTTTTGCATAATATTGCAAAACAAAACGACAGATAATGTCTCTTAATGGGTGCCATTTTTTGGGTCCTCATACACACACCATAATAAAACCCGAGTGTTGAAGCACGGTACGTCTGACTATGGTAGCCGTAATGCTCCGATAATCCATCAATCGGAGTGGCTTCGTAGCTTACCAAAGTCGTACTCAAACATTTTGAGGCTTGCTTACTTACCTGTAATTGCGAGAGTCATTTATTAAACAGGCGTCAACCTGCAGTCTACTCGTACTTATGTGTGACTGCCATCTACAGGTAGGACTTATGATTACACCATGTGCCAAATATAATGGCTTCAAGGCCGGTAAGCACAACCAGAATTAATACGTACACTAGGCGCACCGGGTTATAAGGCGCACTGTCGATTTTTGAGGAAATGGAAGGATTTTGAGTGCGCTTTATAGTCCGAAAAATACGGTAATTATAATATATGATCATAACAATGGAAATAACACTTTTTTACCAATGCAATTGGAAAGTCAATAACTTTTGATTATCCTAATTAAGTAAACAAATTAAAAAAACTTAGATGGACTCTCAATCTATGTTAGCAAAACTAACCTAACTTAAGTAAATATCAAACATCTTGAAGTGCAGTTTTTTTCCCCAGTTGGAAAAACTGGGTTGTTTGTTTTATTGGCTTTTTTTTAGTTGCCATCCCTTTCCTAGAAATCTGGCGTACTGGCTCGCTTTGTCCGTGTCGTTGGGCTCATATTGCTTATTCCGTTTGAAGCCAAAATATTCACAAACATGGACATTTGGCTTTGCAAACACATTTTTTCCTTCTAATTTTTGGTATTTTGCGAGCGAGGTTCTGTTCGTTGCATCCTGTGTGTGTGTAAGCTAGCAGCTCCGCCTCTTCCCCCGGAGACAAAGATTGCGGACGACTCACAAGAGGGTTCACTCCGTACATTTCAAGGCGCTGTTTGCAACTTGCTCTCGGTTACATTTTTTTCTCTAAATCAGAAAATATAACAAGAACACCACTGGCTATCTTAGGTTACCACTTGTGTGTCAACTAGGGATGTCCGATATTATCGGCCGATAAATGCTTCAAAATGTGATACCGGAAATTATCGGTTTGGCTTCAAAAAGTAAAATGTATGACTTTTTAAAACGCAGCTGTACGGAGGGTACACGGACGTAGGGAGAAGTACAGAGCGCCAATAAACCTTAAAGGCACTGCCTTTATCACATAATATCTACGGCTTTTCACACACACAAGTGAATGCAACCCATACTTGGTCAACGGCCATACAGGTCACACTGAGGGTGGCCGTATAAACAACTTTAACACTGTTACAAATATGTGCCACACTGTGAACCCACACCGAACAAGAATGACAAAGACATTTCGGGAGAACATCCGCACCGTAACACAACATAAACACAACAGAAGAAATACCCAGAACCCCTTGCAGCACTAACTCTTCTGGGACGCTACAATATACACCCACTGCTACAAACCCCATACCCCGCCCCCCCCAACCCCAACCCCGCCCACCTCAACCTCCTCATGCTCTCTCAGGGAGAACATGTCCCAAACTCCAAGCTGCTGTTTTGAGGCATGTTAAAAAAAATAATGCACTTTGTGGCATCACAACAAAATTAGGCACAATAATGTGTTAATTCCACGACTGTACATATCGGTATCTGTTGATATCGGAATCGGTAATTAAGAGTTGGACAATATCGGAATATCGGATATCGACAAAAAAGCCATTATCGGACATCTGTAGTTTCAACAGAACACATTTGTTTTAAAACTGTCTATATTTTTCACAATTACTAAGTTTATGTTTTAAAGAATTTTGTAGCCCGACAAAAAAGTAGGTATTGATTGATTGACTAATGCTAACTATCCAGATTGGTATCATTTTTGCCAACAACACCCGAAGCCAATGCACATGCACGTGTTACGTAATACGTAATTACGCCATATAGTTAGTAGCATTAAACAGGCCTGAGTGAGCACAATCAATCAATCAATCAATCAATGTTTATTTATATAGCCCTAAATCACAAGTGTCTCAAATGTGTCCGTCATGTCCTCATGTGTCATGTCTTTTTATTTTTTCGGAACAATAATGTTATATGTGTATATGTATATATATGCATATGTATGGATATATGCATGTGTGTGGATATATACATATATATATATAGATATATATCTTCTTTGGTATCTTTTTTTTACTATTTATATTACTAAATTATTGTGTATGCACCTGAGGGGATCTGCTCCAATTTCGTTGTTCTTTGAACCTGTTCACTGTAATAATGACAAATAAAACTCCATTCTATTACGTCCGAGAAGCCATATTTGTATAACGCTTAAAAATACACTGGAAAGTTAGCGCCATCCAGGCATCTGTGTAAATGTTGCAAACAGCCCCTTTAAAGGCCTACTGAAATGATTTTTTATTTATTTAAACGGGGATAGCAGATCCATTCTATGTGTCATACTTGATCATTTCGCGATATTGCCATATTTTTGCTGAAAGGATTTAGTAGAGAACATCGACGATAAAGTTCGCAACTTTTGGTCGCTGATTAAAAAAAAGCCTTGCCTGTACCGGAAGTAGCGTGACGTCGCAGGTTGAAAGGCTCCTCACATTTCCCCATTGTTTACAATGCAGCGAGAGCGATTCGGACCGAGAAAGTGACGATTACCCCATTAATTTGAGCCAGGATGAAAGATTTGTGGATGAGGAACGTGAGAGTGAAGGACTAGAGTGCAGTGCAGGACGTATCTTTTTTCGCTCTGACCGTAACTTAGGTACAAGCTGGCTCATTGGAGTCCACACTTTCTCCTTTTTCTATTGTGGATCACGGATTTGTATTTTAAACCACCTCGGATACTATATCCTCTTGAAAATGAGTCGAGAACGCGAAATGGACATTTACAGTGACTTTTATCTCCACGACAATACATCGGTGAAGCACTTTAGCTACGGAGCTAACGTGATAGCATCGTGCTTAAATGCAGATAGAAACAAAAGAAATAAGCCCCTGACTGGAAGGATAGACAGAAGATCAACAATACTACTATCAGGAGACACCGAACCAAACTCTGGACCTGTAACTACACGGTTAATGCTGTGCCGCCTGTCGAAGCCTAGCAATGCTGTTGCTAATGACGCCATTCAAGCTAACTTAGCTACGGGACCTCGACAGAGCTATGATAAAAACATTAGCGCTCCACCTACACCAGCCTTCATCTGCTCATCAACACCCGTGCTCACCTGCGTTCCAGCGATCGACGGCGCGACGAAGGACTGCGGTCGGCGGCTTGCGTCGGATAGCGCGTCTGCTATCCAAGTCAAAGTCCTCCTGGTTGTGTTGCTGCAGCCAGCCGCTAATACACCGATCCAACCTACAACTTTCTTCTTTGCAGTCTCCATTGTTCATTAAACAAATCGCAAAATATTCACCAACACAGATGTCCAGAATACTGTGGAATTTTGCGATGAAAACAGAGCTTTTTGTATTGGGATACAATGTGTCCGAATACTTCCGTTTCAACCATCGACGTCACGCGCATACGTCATCATACATAGACGTTTTCAACCGTAAGTTTCGCAGGAAATTTAAAATTGCACTTTATAAGTTAACCCGGCCGTATTGGCATGTGTTGCAATGTTAAGATTTCATCATTGATGTATAAACTATCAGACTGCATGGTCGGTAGTAGTGGCTTTCAGTAGGCCTTTAATTCTATTATTAAATAAACACGCTCAGGTCTGCATGGCGCCTCTACATAGCCCAGAAAAGGTGGCATACCTTATGGTTGTGTGCTGCATGTTCCGCAACATAACAAAAACAGCACGAGTTGGAGCATGATGCCGTGCGGTAAATGAGTGTTTCTATGGTGACGGCCGGCAATACACGCAAAATCATCATTTTAATAGGACGGTCTGCACAACTTTTTATGAATGGTGTGAACTATTTTTTTGTCACAATAATTGTTTTAACATACACTACCGTTCAAAAGTTTGGGGTCACATTGAAATGTCCTTATTTTTGAAGGAAAAGCACTGTACTTTTCAATGAAGATAACTTTAAACTAGTCTTAACTTTAAAGAAATACACTCTATACATTGCTAATGTGGTAAATGACTATTCTAGCTGCAAATGTCTGGTTTTTGGTGCAATATCTACATGGGTGTATAGAGGCCCATTTCCAGCAACTATCACTCCAGTGTTCTAATGGTACAATGTGTTTGCTCATTGGCTCAGAAGGCTAGTTGATGATTAGAAAACCCTTGTGCAATCATGTTCACACATCTGAAAACAGTTTAGCTCGTTACAGAAGCTACACAACTGACCTTCCTTTGAGCAGATTGAGTTTCTGGAGCATCACATTTGTGGGGTCAATTAAACGCTCAAAATGGCCAGAAAAAGAGAACTTTCATCTGAAACTCGACAGTCTATTCTTGTTCTTAGAAATGAAGGCTATTCCACAAAATTGTTTGGGTGACCCCAAACTTTTGAACGGTAGTGTATGTTATACTAACTAGGATTTGTTTATTGTTGCATTGAGTAATACAAATATTTTTATTTGAAAAAAATATTGTCCTTTTGTTGTCATGTATATCATAGTACTGTAACTATAAATTCAGAAAAATATGAAAAATGTCGTTATCAGTATGTCTTCGGCAAGTTTTAAATCCAGGATAAGTGCAATGAACGCTTATTAAATTGGATTTAAATTTCTCATCCATAATTGTGTTTCCTAGATGCTGTGGGCCTTCTGTTCATGACTCAGCTTTTTATTTATTAATGGCCAACAAGAGGTGGAAGTTAGTCCCTCGGCATCTTTCCCCCACTCCCTCGGTGGCCAGGCTAACTCAGCAACACTTTCTTTCCACTCTGTTTATTCAGCCCAGCGGAGCTTTTAGCCAGCACTGCTCTTGTCTCTTCCACATATTTAACGCTCTTCCTCATCCTTTCCCCTCAGTGCCGCCGCCGAGAGACTCCACCATTGCGGTTGCGATCGGGGCGTCAGTGGGCGGAGTGCTCGCTCTCCTCATCCTTTCCATGGTCGTCGTGAAATTCCTCCGTCATCATCTCAAGCAGGAACTGATCTCGGAGGAGAAGACGGAGGAAGAGGGGAAATTAGAGGCTGAAGGTGCCACAGAAGAGGGAACAAAGTAAGAATTTACAAAATCCGAGCCTTCCATATAAATATCTAAACATATCTATACGTATAATATAATATATATATATATATATATATATATATATATATATATATATATATATATATATATATATATATATATATATATATATATATATATATATATATTTATATATACATATATATATATATATATATATTTATATATACATATATATATTTACATATATATATTTACATATACATATATATATATATATATATATATATATATATATATATATATATATATATATATATATATATATATATATATATATATATATATATAAATATATATACATATATATACATATATACATATATATATATATATATATATATATATATATATATATATATATATATATATATATATATATATATATGTATGTATATGTATATATATATATATATATATATATATATATATATATATATATATATATATATATATATATATATATATATATATATATATATATATATATATATATATATATATATATATATATATATATAAGGGCTGCAACAACTGATCGATTATAAAAATATTTGCCGATTAATTTAGTCATCAATTCGTTGGATATATGCTATGCGCATGCGCAGAGGCTTTTTAATTTTTTATTTTTTTTATTTTTTTTTTTTTTATTTTTTTTTTAAATAAACCTTTATTTATAAACTGCAACATGTACAAACAGCTGAGAAACAATAATCAAAATAAGTATGGTGCCAGTATGCTGTTTTTTTTCAATAAAATACTGGAAAGGATAGAAATGTAGTTTGTCTCTTTTATCCGATTATTAATCGATTAATCGAAGTAATAATCGACAGATTAATCGATTATCAAATTAATCGTTAGTTGCAGCCCTAATATATATATATATATATATATATATATATATATATATATATATATATATATATATATATATATATATATATATATATATATATATATATATATATATATATATATATATATATGTATATGTATATATATATATATATATATATATATATATGTATGTATATATACACACACACATAAAATGTGTATATACATGTATTACACACATGGGTTATGCCAGGGGTGTCCAAAGTGCGGCCCGGGGGCCATTTCCGGCCCGCAGCTAATTGTTTACCGGCCCGCCACACATTCTGCAAAAATTGCAAAGTTGATAATATTGCAAAAATTAAAAAAAAACATTTTAAAAAAGTGGAATGAGGTGAAATCTAACATGACAAAGTTGCAATGTTGACACAAAGCTGCCATGCAGGCTGTTTTTTTTTTCTTTTGTCTTTGTTTATTTTTCTTTTTTGTTTGCCATTGCTAAAAATAAAAAAAAAAGACTAAAAATCTATGTTATAATGAATTATTACTTAAAGAATATCACTTTAAAATGTTTTATGTGGAAAAAATATTGCATATATTGTGTTGTTGCCATATAAAAACATCAAATTTTTATTTGACAAAAGAGCATAAAACAAACAAAATAATAGTTCAAACGTAAAATCGACAGTTATATCTGAAGTTGATCTCGTAATTTAAGTGTTAAAAGTAAAAAAAAACCTAATAAAAATGTATCACTTTATGAGTGCGGGACCTTTTGGATCCCAAATATATTTAGTAGGATTTTATTTAACTTTTCACTGTGATTACTCAAAAATATTAAATAATTAAAATCAATGGTGTCCTGCATTATTGATCTTTGAAGGCTCTAATTACTAAATACTGCATATTTTAGTTTTACTATAAAAAACCAAGTTGTCTTTGACAGAAAACCTTTTTTTTTTAAACTTTATACCAACTTCAAGTTGATATAGAGATTTACTGTAAGCGTTAAATAAATTAAATAAATAATTATTTGACTTATTTTTAACAGTTTAATGACTGAGACCCTTTATAGTCCCCGGGAGCACTAAAGGTTAAAAAATAAATAAAAAATCCATATATTTTGTTAAGGTTTGAAAATGAAAAATATCAAAATGGCCCCCGCATGCTTAAATTTTTCCGTGTACGGCCCTTAGTGGAAAAAGTTTGGACACCCCTGGATTATGCGAAGAAAGTTGTAACTTTTTGAGAATAAAGTCATAGCGTTACACAAAAAAAGTTTTAACTTGTTGAGAATAAAGTTGTAATGTTAAGCAAAAAAAAGTTGTAGCTTTCTGAGATAAAGTCATAATGTTAAGCGAAAAAGGTAACTTTTTGGGAATAAAGTCGTAACGTAATGCAAAAAAAAGTTCTAACTCGTTGAGAATAAAGTTGTGATGTTATGCAAAGATAGTTGTAACTTTTTGAGGATAAAGTCGTAGCGTTACACAAAAAAAGATTGAACTTGTTGAGAATAAAGTCCAAACGTTAAGCGAACAAAGTTGCAACTTTTTCAAAATAAAGTTGTAATGTTATGCGAAGAAAGTTGTAACTTTTTTTTTCGATAAAGTCGTAATGGTTAAGCGAGAAAACTTGTAACTTGTTGAGAATAAAGTAGTAATGTAAAGCGAAAAATGTTGTAACTTTTTGAGAATTAAGTAGTAACGTTACGCAAAAAAAAGTTGTCACTTTTTGAGAACAAATTGTAACGTAACGCAAAAAAGTAACATTTAATAGTGCTTTCAAACATTTTTTAAAATAGGATCAGTCACACTTTAGAATTTGATTAATCAAGAATAATTGCAGTATTTTACGCTACTGTAAAACATCAAATTATATTACATTTGTATTACACACACACATAATGTGTATATACTGTATATATGTATGTAAACATGTTCTGTATAAATATATATATGTCTATTAACATGTATATATACATATATACATATACATGTATGTATGTAGATATATACACATATACATATACACATATATTTACATATATGTATATATACAAATATACACATATACATTATATATACAGTACATATATGTATATATACATACACATATAAATGTATATATGTAGATATACTGTATATAAACGTACGTACATATATATATATATACATACACACATATTTACATATATACATATATATACATATACATATATATAGAAATATATACACATATGTATACATATACATATATACATATTCATATATACATATATGTATATATACATATATATATATATACCGTATTTTCCGCACCATAAGCCGCACCTAAAAACCACAATTTTTCTCAAAAGCTGACAGTGCGGCTAATAACCCGGTGCGCCTTATATATGGATTAATATTAATATTTATTTTCATAAAGTTTAGGTCTCGCAACTACGGTAAACAGCCGCCATCTTTTTTCCCCGTAGAAGAGGAAGCGCTTCTTCTTCTACTGTAAGCAACCGCCAAGGTGAGCACCGGCCCCCGTAGAAGAAGAAGCGCGTGGATATTACGTTTCATTTCATTTGTGTGTTTCTGTAAAGACCACAAAATGTCTCCTACTTGGAGACACGCGTACAAGGTTCCACTGACTTTTGATATTCATGTGAACCGCACCGTGGATACAACGGGAGCACGTACGGTGAATATTCGCACCACAGGGAATGAGAAGTCGTCCTACTGTGGTTCTAGCTTGCCATGCTAACGGCCAGAAACTTCCACCCATGGTGATATTCAAAAGGAAGACCTTGCCAAAAGAGAACTTTCCAGCCGGCGTCATCATAAAAGCTAACTCGAAGGGATGGATGGATGAAGAAAAGATGAGCGAAGGGACCGGGTGACTTTTTTCACGCAGCTCCATCCCTGTTGATCTACGACTGCATCACAGATGGTGTCAAAAAGCAAGTGAAGCACACCGAAGAAGAAGAAGAATTCGAGGGATTTGTGGATGAGTAATAACTTCAGAAAGTGAGCTTTAAATGTTTATTTTGTGTGTTGTGTGACACTAACGTTCGAGCAACGTTGAGTTATTGATGTTGCTATTGCTCCGCATTATTTTGAGTGTTACTATTTTTGTGATTGCACATTTGCACATTACATTTTGGGAGTGAACAGAGTTGTTAGAACGCTGGTTTGTAATATATTATTAAAGTTTGACTGACCTATCTGACTGTTTTTTGACGTTCCCTTTAGCGTAGCGTAGGTGCGGCTAATAGCACGGGGCGGCTAATAGGTAAACAAAGTTTTGAAATATGCCATTCATTGAAAGTGCGGCTAATAACACGGGGCGGCTTATGGTGCGGAAAATACGGTATATATATATATACAAATATACACATGTACATTATATATAAATATATACAAATATACACATATGCATTATATATACACATATATATTTGGGCTGCGAATCTTTGAGTGTCCCACGATTCGATTCAATATCGATTCTTGGGGTCACGATTCGATTCAAAATCGATTTTTTTTTTTTTCGATTCAACGCGATTCTCGATTCAAAAACGATATTTTCCCGATTCAAAACGATTCTCTATTCATTCAATACATAGGATTTCAGCAGGATCTACCCCAGTCTGCAAGCAGAGTAATATATTTTTGTAAAAAGCTTTTATAATTGTAAAGGACAATGTTTTATCAACTGATAGCAATAATGTAAATTTGTTTTAACTATCAAATTAACCAAAAATATGACTTATTTTATCTTTGTGAAAATATTGGACACAGTGTGTTGTCAAGCTTATGAGATGCGATGCAAGTGTAAGCCACTGTGACACTATTATTCTTTTTTAAATTTTTTATAAATGACTAATGATAATGTCAATGAGGGATTTTTAATCACTGCTATGTTGAAATTGTAACTAATATTGATACTGTTGTTGATAATATTCATTTTCGTGTTTGTGTCTCCTCCCAATTGCTCTGTTT
>NC_084743.1:61892163-61899663 GCF_033978785.1 Entelurus aequoreus | reverse complement strand
TTTTATTATTTATTTATTTTTGGCGGGCGGTGTGGCGTTCTACTCTGTTCAGCGATCCTTCAACGCTCCGTAAAAACACCTCTGTCTGGTATTCCTCAGAGTATAGAACGATCACTCTTTTCTGCTTGTAGGGTCAATGTGCACAATTGAATAGGGAAGTTGCTCAGTGAGTAATTTGTTTATATACGTTTAAATTGGGTTGTGTCATTTCTTAATAGTAAATGTGTCTAGTTTTCATGTTAGCATTTAAGCTAGCAAGCTGGCGCCATTCAGTCCGTGAGTTCATCAGATTGTTTTTTTTTTGGCGACAGCGAGTGGCCACGGTAATTCATTAGGTTGAATGATGCGGACACGTTTGTTACTGGGTACTTTCTAATGCGCTTCTGCCGTGGAGGCTTTGTTTGTGTAAGTAATACAAATGTAAAAATTAAAGCATGCGAGGGCCATTTTGATATTTTTAATTTTCAAAACCAATACAATAGTCATAAAAAAGTATATATTTTTTTTCAACACTTATATCAACTTCAGGTCAATCAGTCGATATATATATATATATTTTTTTTAAAGGAAAATCCTGTTTTAAAGACAAAAACAGAAAATAAGCCCAAAAATATTTTCAAAGTGGAATATTTGATGTGAAGTGATTGGAGCGTTATTTAGGTCAATAACTCATAACAACATTGATTTTGATTCATTAATATTTTTTTGAGCAATGGCAGTTTAAAAAAATCCAACAAAAATATTAGGGATTTAAAAGTGGCCCACTATTAAAAGTGTTTTTTTATTTTTAAAAGTTTTATTTAAATTTTTTGGCATTCAACACTTAAATCTCTAGTTTAACTTTAACCAATCAATCTTTTTTTTTTTTTTTTTTTTTTTTATTGTCTTATGCTGTTTTTGTCAAAGAAAACTTATTTTTTTTATGGCAAACACCCAAATTTTTTGTATGTGAAATATTTGATCTGAAGTAATGACAGAGTTAAAAAAAAAACGGGGGATTTAAAGGGGCCTACCCATAAAAGAGTTAAAAATTAATAGGCCTTCCATTATTATTAATATTTATTTTGCTTTCAACCCTTGAATCTCTAGTTTAACTTCAGACCAATACGTCGATTATAAGTTTTTATTTACATTTTTTAATTTATTTTTTTGGTATGTTTTATGCTCTTTTTGTCAAAGAAAATTTACTAATTTATGGCAAACACACCAAAAAAATATTTAAAAGTGGAATAATTGGAGCCTTAAATAAGTCAATAATTATTAACAACATCGATTTGGATTCATTATTATTTTTTGAGCAATGACAGTTAAAAAAAAAAATATATATATATATATATATATATATATATATATATATATATATATATATATATATATATATATATATATATATATATATATATATATATATATATATATATATATATATATATATATATATATATATATATATTGGGGATACAAAAGGGGCCCACTCATAAATGTGTTGAAAAAAAATAAGTCATATATTATTTTTACACTTTTTTGCTTTCAACGCTTGAATCACTAAATTACTTTCAGACCAATCCCTTTTTATTTATTTATTTATTTATTTATTTTTGGTTTGTTGTATGCCCTTTTTTTATTATTTAGAAAACTTCGTTTTTTAAGGCAAACAAACCAAAAAAAACGTTTGATGTGAAGTAATTGGAGCCCTTACAGGTCAATAATTCATAACAACATTAATTTTGATTCCTTATTATTTTTGGTACAGTTATCATTGATTTTAAAACAGTAATAATAACATTGGGAGTTGGTTATCATGAACACCGTTTATCGTTACATCCCTAAAGGTAGGTATGAAAAACACCAACCTTTTTTATCATTCACCATCCACAATGGACTTATGCTGTTAAGTTGAAGTGGAGTGGTCGTTATTTTTTGGCGACATTCAATCAGCCGAACGATGCAGACACGTTTGTTACTGGGTACTTTCTAATACGCTTCTCCGTTGGAGACGTAGTATGCAACAATAATTATTTGATACTTGTTTATGTTGAAAGATGTGCTGTTTTAGACTGCAGTACTGCTCAACAAGGACAGCTTGTTTGCTATTGTGTGCTTGGCTGTTGTGTAGCTGCTAGCTCCCAGTCGCCTATAGCCTACCATGTTTACCTTTTGTAGGTAACGTGACTAAAATCAATCAAAAGCCCAAACTTGTGTGCTTATTGGAGGACATTTAGCTGTATCAGAGCGCTTATGTCTGAACCGATATAATACGATACATTTTTTTTTGCTGAAATCAATATCGGATCGGGACACCCCTAACTGACTGATAGTATTTTAGGAATAATTTGTAGTATCGGGGGTAATGTCATGCAGGCAGAATAATAAGAAGAGCTGAAAAACATCATTTGTAGATGACACTGTAATATGTCATATTTTCAATAGATGCCAGTCTTTTATTTTGTAAATCTTTTTGCCATTACTCGTCAAATGTATTGTTATTAGATGAACGCATGAACAGTGTAGTTTACTTCCCTGCATGTAAAATAGGACATTTCACCATCTTCAGTACCAAAACGGAAAACAAACAGGCGTTACGTGAGAGCATGCTTATTAATCTCTCACACCGCCGGCACCTTATTGTCGATAACGTTGTTTATATTCGTCTCAATTTGCATCAAACCAAGCGGCGTCCGTCACAAGGCACTCTTGTGTGTGTGTGTGTTTTCCAAAAATGGTGGAGAGCATTTTTGCACATGTTGTATTGTCATCATATTGGAGCGCATGCCATTAAAAAGTTATGAACACGATACACTGGAATGTGTGGCTTTTATAATAAAAAAAAAACATGGCATGGTGATTGTACGGTAAAAGGAAGATACACAGTATATCCATTTGTATGTTTTTCATTTGCGCACCGTGAATGTTAAATAATATTATCTTAATAAAGTATTTCATCATTTTTTTGTCTGTTTTTATTGCAAGTGCAAACCTTTCATTTTTTGATGAATTACAGTACATTCATCTGACGCGGAGCTGGGAAAATATTTTGACTCGGGGGCCACATTGAAAGAAAAAATGTGTCTGGGGGGGGGCCAATGTGTATATGTGTATAAATTATATACACACATTTAGCTGCGAAACTCTGCTGTACAATATGTGTGTTTGGGTCCCTTTTTTAAATAATTTATAAACTGTCACGGCGCGGATTCGAACCCGTGTCTCTCATGATTCTGAGTGTCACAATTCCTCCTCTGGCTGCTCGCTCGGACACGCCCCCGCAGCGACAAGGCTGCAGGCAATCACCCATCAGCGCACCTGGGCCTGACGAGAGGGAGCGGCATAAAGAGACAGCGAAGCCAGGAGACCTTCGCCAGAACATAGCCAATCCCACCTGGGTAAGCATCACGTCTGGCACCTCTACCTCGTTCCTTGCTCCCCTTCTTTGTGCTCTTCCTCGTTCCTGTCTTGATGTCCTTTGTGTCTTCCACAGTGTCTTCCGTGATCGTGTCTTGCCTCACGACCTCCTCCCGGATTGTTGCTTGCCTTCTCCGATCCTTGACCACTGTTTGGACCCGGACATCGTTGCCTCTCTCCAACCCCCGACTGCTTGCCTCCCTGCTGACTACCCCTTCGCCTTCCCCTTTGGATTCGGCAAAAGATACACCCAACACGCACCGACAACACCCTCTGGTAAAATCCACATTGTTAATTCCACACATAGTCTGCATTCACTCACTAGTGGTAGCATACACATCCCACACATTCATCAAAGGTTTAAATAAACCTTCGAAAACGCAGTTCTGCCTTGGTGTCGCCTCCTTCCCTTTGCCTAGTACACAACATAAACACTAATACCAAAAGTCAAAATGTCCAATAGAATTCTAAAAAAGTTATGACAGACCACCTCAAAAAAATGGAATGGAATTTAACAGTTTTTTACTGAACGGGACCCCCAAAATGTACACTAAAATAAAGAAAGTGGGATTTACAATATTAACTACGAACAATAAAACACTGAATATTAACAACATATGAACGTCGCTCCTCTTCTACTTCTCAGACCAGCTCCTCAATAGTTGTGTGTCTTTTACAATCAGGCAAAACACAACAAAAATGTAACAAACAGCAATATATGAATGCAATATGATATATTATCACTTTTATGCAGAAATTTGTTGTGAACATTTGCTACCGCATCTGTTCCTAGCTGCTCCGAAAACGAACCCCGCCCGCTCTGCTTTGTCCCTCGTCTGAGCTGCTAGATTACCGTGATAACTCGTATAGAAACACCCAAAAGCGCAGATTTCAACCATTGAAATACTTTCTATAGTTCAAGACTCGCGGTCATTTAAAAACAGCACTGTACATCATAATGGCGGCGACAGTTTTGATGTTAAGGGTCTAAAAAAATTATGTAGAACGTCCAGCAGGCCGGATCGAAAATCTTAATATTTTGCCCAGGTCTGATCTAATGGGTCGACGCATTTTATTGCATAAACTGCATACTATTTTTTTTACTGAGGGGGTTTTAAAAGTGCGGGACAATGAGCAAAAAAACACAAAAAAGCAAATTAAACTTTGTTACCTTTAAACGTTTTTGATTGTCAAATTTTTAATTTTAATTTGTACACACTTTTTTTAATTTTAGTTTTTATAAAAAAAATTATTTTTATTTTTATTTATTTTTTGAACAATTTATTTTAGTTTTTTAGTTTTTTATCTATTTTTATTTTAGTTGGTACAACTTTATTTAACATATTGCAGCGTCAAAGGGAGCTGCGTCCAGACTACCCAGCATGCCACAACATCTCACAATTCAATTAGATTAAATTCTTAGGGTGATGATTCGATTCAGAGTTGATTCAACTCGATTCTCTCTTTACGGCGATTATTTTTGTATTGTTTTGTATATTTTTGTATTTTTTGGTATTTTTTGGTATTTCTTTGTATTTTTATTAATCAATCCAACAAAATAATACACAATAATACCATCATTATACAATACCAATCCAAAACCAATAGCAGAATAGCAATCAACAGAGACACACAAACATGACACAAAACAATCCAAAAGTAGTCAAACAAAAATTGATAAAAATAACAAAAACTGTATCAATATTAAGAATTCCAACATAGCATTGAATAGGAATCCCTCATTGACATTATCATCAAAGCCATTTATAAAAAATAAAAATAAAAAAAAACATTTAAAACAACAACTCTTTCGTATAGTTGGTTGTTTTAGTAGTAAAATAGCATAGTAGTAGTTGGTTTATGCTATATGTTTATCTATCAAGCTGGCTTTGGTCTAATTCAGGGGTGTCCTAACCTTTTCCACTGAGGTCCACACACTTGAAAATTAAATTATGTAGGAACCATTTTTAATATTTTTCATTTTCAAAACCAATGCAATTTATAGATTTGTGTTAACCCTTAGGGCTCCCCTCAAGTTTGGCTCCAGCAGTCATAAAAATGTTAAAAATAAGTGTCCTTTAAAAAAAATTTAAAAAATTAAAAAAACTTGTATCCAGATCAACTTCAGATTGATCAGTCGATATAAAATTACATTTTGTTTCATGTTTTATCGGGGGTCAGCAACCCGCGGCTCTTTAGCGCCACCCTAGTGGCTCCCTAGACCTCTTTCAGAGATGTGTGAAAATGGAAAAAGATGAAGAAAAAATATATATTTTTAGTTTTAATATATTTTCTGTAGGAGAAAAAACAGGACACAAACCAACCTAATTGTTAGGAACCCCACTGTTTATGTTATACATGCTTCACTGACGAGAGTATTTGGCAAGCAGCGTTTTGTCCTACTAATTTCAGCGATCCCTGAACTCATCGTAGTTTGTTTACATGTACAACTTTCTCTGATGCTGCCACAGAAAGACGTGGTTTATGCCACTCCTTCTTTGTCTCGTTTTGTGCACCAAACGTCTTATGCTGTGCGTGAATGCACACAGGTGAGCTTTGTTGATTTTATTCATTTGCTGGAGTGCTAATCAGGCATATTTGGTCAGTGCATGACTGCAAGATAATCGATGCTAACATGCTATTTAGGCTAGCTGTATGTACATATTGCGTCATTATGCCTCGTTTGTAGGTATATTTGAGTTCATTTAATTTCCTTTACTTGTGTATTTAATTTACATTTGCATGTCTCATGACAGATTATCTGTATGTAATATTGGCTGCATTTCTGATAGTTGTTCCAGACCACAGCAAACGTTACCCAGCTTGCAAAGATGGTAATAAATCCATTAAAAGAAGACAACCTGCCGTTTCCTTCAATTTGAACACACACATCTATACCTTTGGCTATTCTAAGCCAGTAATTTCCAGGAGTTATCTCAACCTGTGAGAAGCCTCCATTTTACTAATGTTTTCCAATGTTGCAAAAAAGTGTAGAATAAATATTAAAATAAAAATTTTCTGTCAACGAAGATTTGCGTCAGCCTTTGATAGTAGGCTAATACAGCTAATATAAACACTTACATCATGTGTTGCACATTTTTTGCGGCTTCAGACAGATTTTTGTTTTGTATTTTTGGTCCAATATGGCTCTTTCAACATGTTGCTGCTCTAAATGAAACCGTCATAACCACAGTTAGGGGGTTAAAATGTCATCTTTTGACCAAAATGACCATGATCATTTTAAATTCAACTTAATATTATTAGTAGTATGCAAAGCAACCCTTTTCTTTCATGCATTGTCAGACAATTAGACAACAGGCGGGACATTTACAGTCAGCGCCATAAAAGTCTGCCATTATTAGTGCTGCATTATGTTGTTATGGTTATAGAGCCCCATTTAGAGTCCTCTAATAGCCTGACGTCGTCTCACTGTGTTTATCATTCATATTGTGCTTATCCGCATATTGACTGCTTGGTAAGTACATGAAAAGTAAAAAAAAAAAAAAAAAAAGAATTCCATCAAAACGCTTAATATAGTACAAAAACTGCGGTGCATGTTCGTTACTCGAAAAACGAAATTATTTTGTCTAAACTGCTTACTTTTATTAACAGCAATTTTTCACAGCCAAATATTCCCATTTTTGTCCAAATACACAAAAGTGCAAACTAAAAAATTGTGTGTACTATTGGTGGCCGTGTGATCGACTAAAACTGCACGTGCAATTGAAAAGTGGTGCAGACCGCCTTATATAAATGAGCTTTTTGCCACAGAGACACTCATTTACTGCACATTCATGTCAGAGCGTTTTGCTACGTTTCTAAACATGCAGCAGACATGTACCACTTTTTATGGGCGTTTTAGAAGCAGTCTACAATAAATCCGCTTTTTTGTGCTCATGATGAGAGAGGCGAATGTGGTGAATGTGAAGAAAAACATGCAAAAAAATGCAAATTGCAAGAGGTTGTTTTTAGAGATGTCCGATAACATCGGACTGCCGATATTATCGGCCGATAAATGCTTTTAAATGTAATATCGGAAATTATCGGTATTGGTTTCAAAAAGTAAAATTTATGACTGGAGTGGTACACGGACGTAGG
>NC_084743.1:61844663-61884663 GCF_033978785.1 Entelurus aequoreus | reverse complement strand
TTCACTTAAAGTAGGCAAATTAACATATTATATGAGAATGTTATGCTATGATTATCTTAAACCGAATCACAGCAGTGCTCAAATTAAAAAACAGCATTCCCTCTCATGTGATATTGCTTAATTAACATTAGTGATGTGCACTTTAACAACTAGGCTTACAACTATACCTAATATATAAAGGGGTGGAAAAGTGACTATTACCTGCAGGGCAAACATTAGCTAACCAGAAGGCAATAACAATGTAAAGAAAAAACACCTGCTTAAAAGATCTAATACAAATGTCCCTGAGGAATGTAAGGTGGGAGTACTGTAATTACCTAACGTTACATTATTATTTTCCATAACAATTTAGCCCCCTCCACAATATTAACCCGACGTTAAAACAGAACTAGCTATTTATTGATTAGCAATTGCCGAATCATGTAACATTAGTTTAATGCTAAAAAGCCAGGTTACTATCACATTCTGTAACAGACAAATAATTTCATGTAGGCTAACGTTACCTACCTGCTACCCCTGTCTTTTTCTCGTTTCTCCTCCTCTTCTTTTCTCTTTTCTTCCCTGGGCACCTGACAGTTTTGGCCGTTTTGACATCTTGTGTTGATTTTTTGATGTGTTAAGAGTCATGATACGGGAAGGGAGGGGGCACACCGTGCGGGGGGATGGGTTGGGGGGCGTAATGTTGTAACAAATAATATTTCTATTAAATAGGCTTTACTTTGCATTTTAATTAATGTGGGATTATTTTTTGTATTTAGAAATAATAGTACCAACTTTTTTTTTTTTTTTTTTTTCTCCAACATTTGTGGCACTGGCGTGGCGCCCCCTGATGGACGGCGCCCTTAGCATTTGCCTATACGGCCTATGCCACGGGCCGGCCCTGGGTTTCACTATGTAAAAGCGCGTTGAGTCTCTAGAGAAAAGCGCTATATAAATTTAATTCACTTCACCAACTTCCTGTTTTTACTGACCATCCGCCCCTAATCATAGTTTCAAACTGACTTCAGCTCTCTTCTTGGCAACAACAACGTGACTCTAGTCAGGTACGCATTGGAGGATCTTAGCATTGGAGGATCTTAGCAACAGCATTGTTAAGCTTCGCCAGGCTGGAAAGCATTAACCGTGTAGTTACAGGTCCATGGTTTAATAGTATTGTTGATTTTCTGTCTATCCTTCCAGTCAGGGGTTTATTTATTTTGTTTCTATCTGCAGTTAAGCCCGATGCTATCACGTTAGCTCCGTAGCTAAAGTGCTTCGCCGATGTATTGTCGTGGAGATAAAAATCACCGTGAATGTCCATTTCGTGTTCTCGACTCTCATTTTCAAGAAGATATAGTATCCGAGGTGGTTTAAAATACAAATCCGTGATCCACAATAGAAAAAGGAGAAAGTGATGAATCCAATGAGCCAGCTTGTACCTAAGTTACGGTCAGAGCGAAAAAAGATACATCCTGCACTGCACTCTAGTCCTTCACTCTCACGTTCCTCATCCACGAATCTTTCATCCTCGCTCAAATTAATGGGGTAATCGTCGCTTTCTCTGTCCGAATCGCTCTCGCTACTGGTGTAGACAATGGGGAAATGTGAGGAGCCTTTCAACCTGCGACGTCACGCTACTTCCGGTACAGGCAAGGCTTTTTTTATCAGCGACCAAAAGTTGCGAACTTTATCGTCGTTGTTCTCTACTAAATCCTTTCAGCAAAAATATGGCAATATCGCGAAATGATCAAGTATGACACATAGAATGGATCTGCTATCCCCGTTTAAATAAAATAAAATTCATTTCAGTAGGCCTTTAACTCACTTGATTAACATGTTTAACACACATGATCATATATGTTGTGATTACAATCTTGATTACACTCTGGAGTACATATCTGATTATATGTCTTGTTATATATCTGGTTATATATCTGGGCCCTTCGGTTGTGCCGTGCATAGTGTAGGCGTAGGTGAATGTGCTAGAGGGTTTCAACTCAACCCGACAATATACCGTATTTTTCGGACTATAAGTCGCAGTTTTTTTCATAGTTTGGCCGGGTGTGCGACTTATACTCAGGAGCGACTTATGTGTGAAATTATTAACACATTAGCGTAAAATATCAAATAATATTAATTAGCTCATTCACGTAAGAGACTAGACGTATAAGATTTCATGGGATTTAGTGATTAGGAGTGACAGATTGTTTGGTAAACGTATAGCATGTTCTATATGTTATAGTTATTTGAATGACTCTTACCATAATATGTTACGTTAACATACCAGGCACGTTCTCAGTTGGTTATTTATGCCTCATATAACGTACACTTATTCAGCCTGTTGTTCACTATTCTTTATTTATTTTAAATTGCCTTTCAAATGCCTATTCTTGGTGTTGGGCTTTATCAAATAAATTTCCCCAAAAAATGCAACTTATATATGTTTTTTTCCTTCTTTATTATGCATTTTCGGCCGGTGCGACTTATACTCCGTAGCGACTTATACTCCGAAAAATACGGTACATATATATATATACGTATATATATATATATATATGTCTTAATTAGATTATCCAAAAAAATAGTGCTCGATACCGTGGCAGAGCGTAATATGTATGTGTGGGAAAAATCACAAGACTATTTCATCTCTACAGGCCTGTTTCATGAGGGGTTTCCCTCAATCATCAGGAGATTTTTAAAAAAATCTCCTGATGGTTGAGGGAAACCCCTCATGAAACAGGCCTGTAGAGATGAAATAGTCTTGTGATTTTTCCCACACATATATATATATATATATATATATATATATATATATATATATATATATATATATATATATATATATATATATATATATATATATATATATATATATATATATATATATATATATATATATATATATATATATATATATATATGTATGTATATATATCCATCCATCCATTTTCTACCGCTTGTCCCTTGTGGGGTCGCAGGGGATGCTGGAGCCTATCTCAGCTGCATTTGGGCGGAAGGCGGTGTACACCCTGGACAAGTCGCCCCTTCATCACAGGGCCACAATGCAAAATAACAAAGAAAACGTAAAATAAAGAAAACGTTGCAAAATAACAAGCAAAATATTGCAAAATAAAGAAAACCTTGCAAAATAAGAAAAATGTTGCAAAATGAAGAAAACGTTGCAAAATAACAAGGAAAATGTTGCAAAATGACAAAGAAAACGTTGCAAAATGACATAAAACACCCTGCAAAATGACAAAGAAAATGTTGCAAAATAAAAAAAACGGTTGCAAAATAAAGAAAAGGTTGCAAAATGTCAAATATCATTTTGCAAAATAAAGAAAAGGTTGCAAAATGACAAAGAAAACAATGCAAAATAACAACTACAAAAATTTTAAAAAAAGAAAACGTTGCAAAATAACAAGCAAAATATTGCAAAATAAAGAAAATGTTGCAAAATAACAAGAAAAATTTTGCAAAATAAAGAAAACATTGCAAAATGACAATATACATAGATAGATATACCGGCCCCCAGA
The DNA here is from genome assembly GCF_033978785.1 of Entelurus aequoreus. NCBI lineage: Eukaryota > Metazoa > Chordata > Actinopteri > Syngnathiformes > Syngnathidae > Entelurus > Entelurus aequoreus. The sequence goes on along the minus strand of NC_084743.1, from coordinate 61,881,148 downwards.
TCAATTTCGTCAAATAATTGTCAAAATAATTGCCCAGGCCTGTCATAAGCTATTAATATCGGATCGGCACACACCTTTTATTTTAGTAATCCTGCTAATTGTGTTAAAGTGATCTCCAAAACATTCAAATTAGTCAAGACCAAAGACATTTTCACAAGAATGTAACTGTGATTCCGCAATTAAATGTTGTGCAAGGTTACTGCAATAAGGTTCGACATGTTATCGTCATTGTCCGCTACTTTATTACACGCTAGCCTTTGATTGCAAAGGCTAGAAATACTCCTCCTTAAGTACCATCTCCTCGCTTTGAAGGACTGCGCTCTGGGTGGAAGCTCATTTGGGCTCGCATGTTAACGAGGACACATACCGCAGGTCGTTCAGCATCCGGAGAAGGAGGTCAGTCTGCACAGCTGCAGGTTTGTGAGAAGCACGGATGCTATTGTGTCAGTGTCACGTATCTACAAGACACAAAAGCATGTGAACTACGGTCAACTTTGGACTTTAGCAAGGAAATAAGTCCATACTTTGCATATGCACACAGTACAGGATTAGGACAGGAGAGAAATGGAGGATTGCATCGCTGACATCAGTTAAAGTGCATTACAAAAACTAGGATAAACTATCTCTATACCACAGGAGCTTGTAAATAAAATCTTATCCTCATGCCTGAAGAAAGTCACAAAGAGAAAAGTGAATAAAGAAAAGATTCATACATGCAAATTATTGGTTGAGTTGTGTTACTAACTTATAATTAGTGCAGTCAAATGATTATTTTCAAATCAGAATAATTACACTTTTACATTTGGATTGATCATGATTACACTTAGACAAACTTTATTGATCCACAAGGGAAATTGTTCCACACAGTAGCTCAGTTACAGAGGATGGACAGGATAAAAGTGGAAAGTATAATGCACAGAAGTGCACAATAATAGGGCAAAAACAAAAGATACAAAGTAGACTAAAAATGTACCATATGACATAATCTGTCTCATTGCAGATTACCGTCATCACTGCAGCGCGATCGTGATGACGTCACATTATCGATGGGAAAATGCAGTTTTAGACATATATATATATATATGATTTGCCTGAGTGGCTAGGAGACCCCGAAAGTAACAAGCGATTAAAAATGGATTGATGGATGGGCTCGAAAGGATAGATGAAAAAAATTATAATAAAAAAAAAATTAAAATTAACCCGCGGTTTTATGAATTTATTATGGGTCTACTGAAAATGTGACCAAATCTGCTGGGTCAAAAGTATACATACAGCAATGTTGATATTTGGTTACATGTCCCTTGGTAAGTTTCACTGCAACAAGGCGCTTTTGGTAGCCATCCACAAGCTTCTGGTGGAATTTTTGACCATTCCTCTTGACAAAATTGGTGCAGTTCAGCTAAGTTTGTTGGTTTGGCCACAATACCCAGCAATATGTTTGGAGGAGAAAAAGGTGAGGCCTTTAATCCCAGGAACACCATTCCTACCGTCGAGCATGGTGGTGGTAGTATTATTCTCTGGGCCTGATTTGCTGCTAATGGAACTGGTGCTTTACAGAGAGTAAATGGGACAATGAAAAAGGAGGGTTACCTCCAAATTCTTCAGGACAACCTAAAATCATCAGCCCGGATTGTTGGGTCTTTGGCGCAGATGGGTGTTTCAACAGGACAATGACCCCAAACACACGTCAAAAGTGGTAAAGGAACGGCTAAATCAGGCTAGAATTAAGGTCTTAGAATGGCCTTCCAATTCATGTTAATGCAACATGAAAAAATGCATGGTTAAATTGAACCGTAAGCAGTATTTTAGCTTTTCCTTCGCATTTAGCAGGTTTTTAGCATAACGGTAAAACCTTTGTTCAGCACGAGTCCTATTGTCGTTTTAAAAAAGTGTCATTAAATAGTTGTCCAACTTTTGTTTCAGAAATGAAAATAGAAAAAATAGCTCGAAATATGTTTTTTGATTCGCATTGACTTAAACGTATGGACAATGCTGAAGAAACAAGTCCAGGTCAGAAAACCAACAAATGTAGCTGAACTGCACCGATTTTGTCAAGAGGAGTGGTCAAAACTTCAACCAGAAGCTTGCCAGAAGCTTGTGGATGGCTACCAAAAGCGCCTTATTGCAGTGAAACTTGCCAAGAGACATCCATCCATCCATCCATTTTCTACCGCTTGTCCTAAGGGGGTGGTTAAGAGGAGAGTATATTTACAACTAGAATTCACTAAATCAAGTATTTCATATATATAATATATATATATATATATATATATATATATATATATATATATATATATATATATATATATATATATATATATATATATATATATATATATATATATATATATATATATATATATATATATATATATGTATGTATGTATGAAATGCTTGACTTTCAGTGAATTCTAGCTATATATATATATTTTTTTAAATTTTATTTTATTATACATATAAATAAAAGACATACTTGAATTTCAGTGTTCTACAGGCTATCCAGTAGGTGGCAGTGTTGTCCTGTTTAAGAGTGTCACAACATTGCTGTTTACGGCAGACGAACTGCTTTACGGTAGACTAAACGTGACTGCTGTGGTTGTGTGTTGTTACCGCGCTGGGAGGACGTTAATGAAACTGCCTAACAATAAACCCACATAAGAAACCAAGAACTCTCTCTCCTTGTTGTGCACTCTACTCTCTAAAAGCCGTAGATGTTATGACGTCATTGGGCAGGCAAGCTGCTGGGAAAGCGGACGTGAGAACGGCTGTCCCCGCTCAGGTATTGAGCTGGAGGGGGCGTGGCCTCCAGCTCCGGCTGAATACCGGGAGTTTGTCGGGAGAAAATCTCTGCCGGGAGGTTGTCGGGAGAGGCGCTGAATAACGGGATTCTCCCGCTAAAAACGGGAGGGTTGGCAAGTATGGGAGTAGTCACCCAAATATTTACTTGAGTAAAACTAAAAAGTATGTTGTGAAAAAACTACTCAAGTACTGAGTAACTGATGAGTTACAAATAATAATAATAATGCACAAAAACATAAAAAGAGCCAGGAATATCTCTTAAGCAACTAAAACAACAATATATTAAATAATAATACATAAAAAATTAAATAATTTAAGACAAATTGAGCCACAATAACTTAACAGCACCATAGGCTCAGTAGGCAGAGATTACAAAGGAAAATAACAAGTTAGCCTTTATGCAAACCATAAACTCTGATAGGTGTGGACTGCACCTGAGAACACACTGTGCACTTCTGATTGCTGTTTGTATGCATGCGTGAGTGTGTGTGTGTGCGACTGTGCGTGTGTGTCTCTGTCTGTCTGTCAATGAGGCTGCAATGTCCCCACACGATGTACATTTGACAGTGATTCATAGCAGGGAAGCTAACATCAGCCTACGGCAGGGGTCACCAACCTTTTTGAACCCAAGGGCTACTTCTTGGGTACTGATTAATGCGAAGGGCTACCAGTTTCATACACACTTAAATAAATTGCCAGAAATAGCCAATTTGCTCAATTTACCTTTAACGCTATGTTATTATTAATAATTAATGATATTTACACTTAATTGGAACGGTTTAAAAGAGGAGAAAACACAAAAAAAATGACAATTAAATTTTGAAACATAGTTTATCTTCAATTTCGACTCTTTAAAATTCAAAATTCAACCGAAAAAAAGAAGAGAAAAACTTACAAAAAATAATTTATGTAACATCATTAGTAATTTTTCCTGATTAAGATTAATTTTAGAATTTTGATGACATGTTTTAAATAGGTTAAAATCCAATCTAAACTTTGTTAGAATATATAACAGATTGGACCAAGCTATATTTCTAACAAAGACAAATCATTATTTCTTCTAGATTTTCCAGAACAAAAATTTTAAAAGAAATTCAAAAGACTTTGAAATAAGATTTAAATTTGATTCTACAGATTTTCTAGATTTGCCAGAATAATTTTTTTGAATTTTAATCATAATAAGTTTGAAGAAATATTTCACAAATATTCTTCGTCGAAAAAACAGAAGCTAAAATGACGAATTAAATTAAAATGTATTTATTATTCTTTACAATAAAACAAATAAATGTACTTGAACATTGATTTAAATTGTCAGGAAAGAAGAGGAAGGAATTTAAAAGGTAAAACGGTATATGTGTTTAAAAATCCTAAAATAATTTTTAACGTTGTCTTTTTTCTCTAAAATTGTCTTTCTGAAAGTTATAAGAAGCAAAGTAAAAAAATTAATGAATTTATTTAAACAAGTGAAGACCAAGTCTTTAAAATATTTTCTATCACATCACGCCGTGACTTATTTTTAGTTTTTTGGTGTTTTCCTGTGTGTAGTGTTTTAGTTCTTGTCTTGCGCTACAAATTTTGTTCTTGATTGTCATGTCATGTACGGATGTACTTTGTGGACGCCGTCTGCTTCTCCACACGCTGTAAGTCTTTGCGGTCGTCCAGCATTTCTGTTTTTGTTTACTTTGCAGCCAGTTCAGTTTTCCCTTCGTTTTGCCATCCCTAAGCTTCAATGCCTTTCCTTAGCAGCACTTACCTTTTGTTTATTTTTGATTTAAGCATTAGATACCTTTTTACCTGTCGTCTGCAAATTGTGATCACGACAAACCATGTTCCCGACATCTACAAAGCAATTTGCTACCTGCTGCCACCTACTGATATGGAAGAGTATTACATGGTTACTCTGCAGATCTCTAGACAGCACAGACACTCAACAACGGCACATTTGCGGATTATTGGTTTGCAAAAAATATTTTTAACACAATTAGGTGAAATTACATAATCTCCCACGGCACACCATACAATATCTCACGGTACACTAGTTAGTTGCTGGCACGGCCACTCTACCAACCGAGCTATACGTGTTTGCCTGATAGTAAATCTGCGGCGAGCGAAAGTTTGACCCTGGCACAGATTCATTCTATTTCCATTATACCCGTTGGGAAATTTCCGTAATGCGCCTAGGGCCTCGGAGGGGGATCCGTAAAAAGTAGTGACAAAAAGCGAGACGGGTGACATTGTTATCACCAGGAAAGATGAGGTCACCTACCAGCAGTGGCGTGCCGTCACTAGAGGCAGGGGGAGGCGGGGCCTCACCTGCCGTCATGGAAAGAAAAAAAATGTAAAAAGAAAAAAATAATAATTAAATTGTTATATGTAACTAGTGATTATACTAAAGTTATTTTCCATTTAACTTCACCAGTTTTAGATTATTTTTATTTTCACATTTGCCGTTCAAATACTGAGAAGAGAGGGTGCGGTGATCAGCAGCCAGTTGAGGCACGTCACTGATTTGTGCCTCAACATGGATTGTGCACAATGACTCGGCTAACTGCTGAGCTGCTGTGCAGTGAGACTGTATTGCTATATGAACTATATCAGCTAACTAAACTATGGCATAGTTTAGTTAGCTGAGGTATATAATGTACAGTGTATTTTGTCAAAAACTGTATGTGTGTAACGTATTTCTTGTGCTGAGCATTCATAAATCTGCTGCAAAAGACATACTGGTTGAGGCTCGCAGTAATCCAGCCTCCCGGTGGTAGAGGGCGGTAGTGATCCCAGAGATCATTCCTCGGCCGCAGAAGAAATAAAAAAAATAAAAAAAAGTTTGCAAGCGATTGTTTATTTCCTCTAGCCTTGACTTTTATTAAAAACATGGAGGATTACATATGTAAAATAAAACAGTTTTCTAAACTGGACTTTCAATCGAAGCAGGAGGTAATAATTATAAAGGTATACCAACGCCGGAGCTAAAAAGTTTGCTTTTGACTTCGGGACAGAAGACCCGTTCTTTTCAAACGGCGTGGTACACACGCAAAGGCTGTCCAGCAAGAAAGGTAAGACCATAATAATGTTTTTTTTTAATTAAATGTGCTTTTTTGTGTGCTACAGTTGTGTAAAGAATGCTGGTATGAGCTTTTAAACATAACCCGTTAACTGCTGCCAATCTCATGGTGAATAAGATACTATTTAGCGTTCATATGTTTGTAAATCTGACTGTGATGATGCAGTGCCTCACCAGACATTAACCTCACCGCACGCCACTGATATGAATGAGCGGTAGATCCCCACGACTTGATCAATTGAAAAGTAGCTCGCCTGCAGAAAAAGTGTGAGCACCCCTGGTCTATGTTATTATTTTGCATGATTTGTCCTAGTGGGAACATATAGATGTTAAATAAAGTCGGCCCTAAGATTGAACCTTGGGGAACTCCACACGTTACATTGGTTGGTTCTGATACAAAGTCACCAATGGAAACAAAATAGTTCCTATCTTGCAGGGCCGACCCGTGGCATAGGCCGTATAGGCAAATGCTAAGGGCGCCGTCCATCAGGGGGCGCCACGCCAGTGCCACAAATGTTGGAGAAAAAAAAAAAAAAAAAAAAAAAGTTGGTACAATTATTTCTAAATACAAAAAATAATCCCACGTTAATTAAAATGCAAAGTAAAGCCTATTTAATAGAAATATTATTTGTTACAACATTACGCCCCCCCTCCCCCCGCACGGTGCGCCCCCTCCCTTACCGTATCATGACTGTTTATGGACGTCACCGCATCTAAAAATCAACACAGGATGTCAAAACGGCCAAAACTGTCAGGTGCCCAGGGAAGAAAAAAGAGAAAAGAAGAGGAGGAGAAACGAGAAAAAGACAGAGGTAGCAGGGAGGTAACGTTAGCCTACATGAAATTATTTGTCTGTTACAGAATGTGATAGTAACCTGGCTTTTTAGCATTAAGCTAATGTTACATGATTCGGCAATTGCTAATCAATAAATAGCTAGTTCTGTTTTAACGTCGGGTTAATATTGTGGAGGGGGCTAAATTGTTATGGAAAATAATAATGTAACGTTAGGTAATTACAGTACTCCCACCTTACATTCCTCAGGGACATTTGTATTAGATCTTTTAAGCACGTGTTTTCTGTTTACATTGTTATTGCCTTCTGGTTAGCTAATGTTTGCCCTGCAGGTAATAGTCACTTTTCCACCCCTTTATATATTAGGTATAGTTGTAAGCCTAGTTGTTAAAGTGCACATCACTAATGTTAATTAAGCAATATCACATGAGAGGGAATGCTGTTTTTTAATGTGAGCACTGCTGTGATTCGGTTAAAGATAATCATAACATAACATTCTCATATAATATGTTAATTTGCTTTCTTTAAGTAAAAAAAAGGGCAAAGACAAAGCTATTCGGTTTCTTGTGAGTATATACACTTCACTGCCGATGTGGGGGGGGCGCCACCTAAAATCTTGCCTTAGGGCCAGGCCTGCTATCTTGTAGATATGACTTGAACCAGCTTAAAACTGTTGAAAAACTTATTCGGGTGTTACCATTTAGCGGTCAATTGTACGAAATATGTACTGCACTGTGCAACCTACTAATAAAAGTCTCAATCAATCGAAAAAAAACAAAACAACGTGACGTCCATTTTGCCGCGGAGCGAGGCGAGATGGCGGCGACTGCGAGGCACGGCGTGAAGTGGAAGACTTCTTCTACGAGTGGTGGTCGTGTGGTGCGACTGAAGCAACAAAAAAAAAAAAAAAGCACTCATCCTGTCTCCAACTCTGTAAAGTATGGCTGACTCAGCCAAATTGTCCGGGAGTGTGTGTGTGTGTGTGTGTGTGTGTGTGTGTTTATGACGCACCTTCACTACACCCCCCCCTCCAGCTTTCTCTCTCTCCCGCTGCAGCAGTCCTCATTTCTCCATCGGAGAAACGCTGGCTCGCCGCTTCTCCGCCGCATCCCTCCATCCAGCCATCCTCCAGCCGATACATCTCCCCCGCCCCCTGCGGGGTTTGTCGGCCAGCTGATATCTCTCTTCGAGAGCGGCGAGGCTGCGTCGTCTGACACCAACAGCACGTCGCCACACCGCTTCATTTTTTTTTCCCGCCCTGGAAGAGTGGGGGGGACACACAAGACAGCCTGGCCAGAACTCCTTGCCATTCATTTTCCCTGGGACGGGAGGGGATACGAGGGAGGGACTGGAGACTATAGGACCACCTTGGTGACGGACACATTTTGGGTTGTTTTTGTTGTTGCCTGTGACGGGTTAGACCAGGACAACGTTCAGGTTTGGGAGACAAGACAGGTGGTGCCATGGCGTCGTTGGACAAGACCGGCTGGAGTGTGCCAAGACTGCTAGTTGCACTGCTGCTGGGTGAGTGACACTTTTTCTTGACACTATTAGTGGGTTTAAGTGGGTCGGTCCTTCTTTCGAAACATGTCCTCCTTTGACTTTATTCACTCAGACTGCGTCATCCAGCTTAATGACTCCTAACCAAATATGTGATGATGTCACAAATTATTCGCTAACTGCATCACAGTCTATAGGAAGTATGACTCTTAGTTCACTGCAATCCTTATCTGTGTGTATGTGTGTGTGTGTGTGTGTGTGTGTGTGTGTGTGTGTGTGTGTGTGTGTGTGTGTGTGTGTGTGTGTGTGTGTGTGTGTGTGTGTGTGTGTGTGTGTGTGTGTGTGTGTGTGTGTGTGTGTGTGTGTGTGTGTGTGTGTTTGTCTCACCATCCTTGTGTGGACATACACTTGACAAACCACCAAGAAACCGAATAGCTTTGTCTTTGACCTTTTTTTTTTACTTAAAGAAAGCAAATTAACATATTATATGAGAATGTTATGTTATGATTATCTTTAACCGAATCACAGCAGTGCTCAAATTAAAAAACAGCATTCCCTCTCATGTGATATTGCTTAATTAACATTAATGATGTGCACTTTAACAACCAGGCTTACAACTATACCTAATATATAAAGGGGTGGAAAAGTGACTATTACCTGCAGGGCAAACATTAGCTAACCAGAAGGCAATAACAATGTAAACAGAAAACACCTGCTTAAAAGATCTAATACAAATGTCCCTGAGGAATGTAAGGTGGGAGTACTGTAATTACCTAACGTTACATTATTATTTTCCATAACAATTTAGCCCCCTCCACAATATTAACCCGACATTAAAACAGAACTAGCTATTTATTGATTAGCAATTGCCGAATCATGTAACATTAGCTTAATGCTAAAAAGACAGGTTACTATCACATTCTGTAACAGACAAATAATTTCATGTAGGCTAACGTTACCTACCTGCTTCCTCTGTCTTTTTCTCGTTTCTCCTCCTCTTCTTTTCTATTTTTTCTTCCCTGGGCACCTGACAGTTTTGGCCGTTTTGACATCTTGTGTTGATTTTTTGATGTGGTAAGAGTAATGATACGGGAAGGGAGGGGGCGCACCGTGCGGAGGGATAGGGGGCAGGGGGGCGTAATGTTGTAACAAATAATATTTCTATTAAATAGGCTTTACTTTGCATTTTAATTAACGTGGGATTATTTTTTGTATTTAGAAATAATAGTACCAACTTTTTTTTTTTTTTTTTTTTCTCCAACATTTGTGGCACTGGCGTGGCGCCCCCTGATGGACGGAGTTGAACTCTCTACTCCCATCTAGTGCTAGAAAAAAAAATTTCATCATTCTAGCTATAGTGGAAAGGGGGGCCCTCACAACCTACTAACCAAACATGGGTCCACACAAAGTAGGCAAGACATGTATGTGCGTGTGTGTGTTTGTATTTCTACCCTATACGGTTACCTTATTTATATTTGCATAGCATGTACTGTATATATTATTAATGTTGTAAATACCAATCTTTATATAGCTAGATAAGGTGGTCTTAAAGACGTATGCATTTTTGGCGGTCTCAAGAAGGTAAAAAATACAAGAATGTGTGTGTGTTTGTGCTTGTATTTCTACCCTATAAGGCAGGGGTGTCCAAAGTGCGGACCGGGGGCCATTTGCGGCCCACAGCTAATTGTTTACCGGCCCGCCATACATTCTGGAAATGCTATTGGAAAAATAAAAAATTAACATTACAAAAAGTGGAATGAGGTGAAATCTAACTAGAAAAAGTTGCAATGTTAACACAAAGCTGCCATGCAGGCTGCTTTTTTTTATTTTGTCTATCATTATTTTTCTTTTTTTGCCATTGCTTAAAAAAATTAAAAAAATCAATGTTATAATGAATTATTAACCTATTCAAGGCTCCAATTATTTCAAATATTTCAATTTAAAATGTTTTATGTGGAAAATATTGCATATATTGTGTGGTTGCCATACAAAAACATGAACGTTTTCTTTGACAAAAGAGCATAAAACAAACAAAATAACAAAAATTGACAGATATATCTGAAGTTGATCTCGTAATTTAATTGTTGAAAGTAAAAAAAAAACTAATACAAATGTATCACTTTGAGTGGGGCACCTTTTGTATCCTAAATATATTTAATGGGATTTTATTTATCTTTTCACTGTGATTACTCAAACATAACAATGAATTAATATCAATGGTGTCTTGCATTATTGATGTTTTTAAGGCTCTAATTACTTCACATCAAACATTGCTTTCTGAATGTTTTGGGAAGTGGTATATTTCAGTTTTATTATGAAAAACAAAGTTGTCTTGACAGAAAAGGCATAAAACCTTTTTGGTTTTTTTTATTTTTTATCAACCTGAAGTTGATATACTGTAGAGATTTACTGTAAGCGTTAAATAAAAAAAATAACACACAGCGGCATTTTAAAAAGTCATACATTTTACTTTTTGAAACCGATACCGATCATTTTTAAACCGATACCGACAATTTCCGATATTACATTTTAAAGCATTTATCGGCAGTCCGATATTATCGGACATCCCTAGTCTACACGTATCCCTTATGTGTGACTGCCATCTACTGGTCACACTTATCATTACACCATGTACCAAACAAAATAGCTCCGAGGTCGGTAAGCACTACCAAAATGATTCCGTACATTAGGCGCACCAGCTTATAAGGCGCACTGTCGATTTTTGAGAAAATGAAAGGATTTCAACTGCGCCTTATAGTCCGAAAAATACAGTAATCCTTTTTTTTTTCTTCCCATATTCAATTTTTCTGGATGAGGATTGCCTTTCTTTCCTTATTGACTGGAGAAACCGCATGTGGCGTCCATTTGATGGTCAATTTGTCGAGGTTACGCCATAACTTGTAGTGCGTTGGGTGTCACACTGTGCATTTTGCGTAACGTATACATGACACCCCCACACCCCCCTCGCCCCCGCCTTGTCCGCCAGCGTTGATGGAGTTACTTAACTGCTGCAGTAATTCTCCGCCCTGCTGTCATTTAGCTACCTTGGAGATGACATTCCACTCCCCTCATCTCTCCTCCTTCCTCTGTGATATCCATTCCGTCTCCTCTTAGTCTTCACCTCCATGACCATTCTACCTTGTCCTTTCCCTCTCTCTCTCTCTCTCTAGGTAATGGTGTCCTCGGCCTGATCTCTGTGGGTTTACTCAGAAATACATTAAAGCTTCCATGTGTGGTCTACTTATATGAAGTACATTATCTTGGCTGCCAAGGACACTCGCACATACGACCAGCTGCGTTTCCTCCCATTAGGTCCGCTGTTATCGATGTGGATCCACATCGATAACAGCGGACCTAATAGGAGGAAACGCAGCTGGTACTGGAATGTACTTCCTATAAGTAGACCACACATGGAAGCTTTAAAGGCCTACTGAAATGTTTTTTTTTATTTATTCAAACGGGGATAGCACAGGGGTCGGCAACCCAAAATGTTGAAAGAGCCATATTGGAGCAAAAATACAAAAACAAATCTGTCTGGAGCCGCAAAAAATTAAAAGCCATATTGTGTCATGAGTTATGAATTGAATTAAGATGACTTAAAGGAAACTAAATGAGCTCAAATATACCTACAAATGAGGCATAATGATGCAATATATACATATAGCTAGCCTAAATAGCATGTTAGCATCGATTAGCTTGCAGTCATGCAGTGACCAAATATGTCTGATTAGCACTCCACACAAGTCAATAACATCAACAAAACTCACCTTTGTGCATTCACGCACAACGTTAAAAGTTTGGTGGACAAAATGAGACGGAAAAAGAAGTGGCATAAAACACGTCCTAGAAAGTCGGAGAAAGTTATACTTGTAAACAAACTATACGGTGAGTTCAAGGACTGCCAAAATTAGTAGGACAAAACGGCGCTCGGCAAATACTCAAATCAGTGAAGCATGTTTAATATAAACAGTGTGTTTTATAACAATTAGGGAGGTTTGCGTCATGTTTGTCCTCCTACGAAAACCATATTAAAACAAAACCTTTTTTTTTTTCCCTCATCTTTTTCCATTTTTCATACATTTTTTAAAAAGCTCCAGAGAGCCACTAGGGCGGCGCTAAAGAGCCGCATGCGGCTCTAGAGCCGCGGGTTGCCGACCCCTGGGATAGCAGATCCATTCTACGTGTCATACTTGATCATTTCGCGATTTTGCCATATTTTTGCTGAAAGGATTTAGTAGAGAACAACGACGATAAAGTTCGCAACTTTTGGTCTCTGATAAAAAAAAGCCTTGCCCCTACCGGAAGTAGGGGCAAGGCTCCTCATATTTTCCTATTGTTTTCAATGCAGCTAGAGCGATTCGGACCGAGAAAGCGACGATTACCCCGTTAATTTGAGCGAGGATGAAAGATTCGTGGATGAGGAACGTTAGAGTGAAGGACTAGAATGCAGTGCAAGACATGTCTTTTTTCGCTCTGACCGTAACTTAGGTACAAGCTGGCTCATTGGATTCCACACTCTCTCCTTTTTCTATTGTGGATCACGGATTTGTATTTTAAACCACCGGGGATACTATATCCTCTTGAAAATGAGAGTCGAGAACGCGAAATGGACATCCAGAGAGGCCCCTAATGATGATGAAATTATAATACAGGGGGCCCTGTAAAGATTTTTTTTCATGGGGCCCAACCCCTGGATACATGTAGACTGCAATACGACGCCAGTAAACAACACCAAAATTTTAAATGTTCCATTGAAAATAAAGAACATTACACACTGCACTCAAAAATCTGTCAAAAGGTTTTAGTATGGCTTTGAAGCCGCACCGCTTGATGGATTGTCGGCTATTACAGCTACCGTAGTCAGAGATACAAGTATTACTATGGTGTGTGTATAAGGACCGCAAAATGGCACCCATTAGCAGACATATTATCTGGCGTTTTGTTTCGCAATATTATGCAAAACTAACTTCTTACTTTCTGGTACCTGCTGATGTGTATTTGGGATCTGCATAAGTCCTGTAGTCCGTGCCGATGCCGTAGTCGATTAGCTTCTTCTTTTTCGCTACCTTCTTGTTATGGGGCATTCACCCTCTGCTGTTGCCATTTCTAATATATAGTAGTGTAAAGTTCTAACTTAAATCTCACAATGAAAGTTCGAAAACACACCGGTGTAGTGAGTTTACATAATTCACCCTAGGAACTTAAGTTATTAGAGAGTTCTGGTCGGACGGTTTTTCACGGGACACTAGTGAGCCACGGATGAGGAGATGCTGCTCCGTTATTGATTGAAGTCAAGTCTGAATGTCGTTGAAACAGTTAGCTCCATCTTTTGACACTTCTTCCACTCCCGTCCTTGCACGCTACACCGCTACAACAAAGATGACGGGGAGAAGACGCTGCCGAAGGTGAGCCACGTAAATAAGAGCGCCCACAAAACGGCGCATCCTGAAGCGACTGTCAGAAAGCGACTTGAAGATGATCTGTAAAACATCATCTATGCAACATCTTAACCAAAGAACCACCATTACATGTTATGAAGACCACAAAGAAGTGTTTTAAATTCAGAAAAAAAATCATAATAATATGACTCCTTTACCATCATCATAGCAGTCTGTCGGTCGGATCATAGTCCTCCACCCAGCCCGGTCTTTTGCCTTCAGCTGCCAGGTTGCAGTGTCGATCTTCAGTTCCCTCAAATTCCGTTTAACGGTGTCCTTGTTCCGTAGCCTTGGCCTCCCTCGGTTTCGTTTCCCTTCCTCCAGCTGTGAGTAGAGCAGATGCCGAGGGAGCCGCTCGTGACTCATTCTCTCTACATGCCCGACCCATCTCGAGTTCCTCTGGGTTAAGATGTCATCCATCGATGGCAGTCCAGCACGACTTAGGACCTCTGTGTTCGGGATTTTGTCTCTCCAGGAGATGTCCATGATGGTCCGAAGGTGGCGCATCATGTAGGCGTGAAGTTTTCTGCCTTGCAACCTGTAGACCAGGGGTCACCAACGCGGTGCCCGCGGGCACCAGGTAGCCTGTAAGGACCAGATGAGTAGCCCGCTGGCCTGTTCTAAAAATAGCTCAAATAGCAGCACTTACCAGTGAGCTGCCTCTATTTTTTAAATTGTATTTATTTACTAGCAAGCTGGTCTCGCTTTGCCTGACATTTTTAATTCTAAGAGAGACAAAACTCAAATAGAATTTGAAAATCCAAGAAAATATTTTAAAGACTTGGTCTTCACTTGTTTAAATAAATGCATTATTTTTTTTACTTTGCTTCTTATAACTTTCAGAAAGACAATTTTAGAGAAAAAATACAACCTTAAAATGATTTTAGGATTTTTAAACACATATACCTTTTTACCTTTTAAATTCCTTCCTCTTCTTTCCTGACAATTTAAATCAATGTTCTAGTAAATTTGTTTTTTTTATTGTAAAGAATAATAAATACATTTTAATTTAATTCTTCATTTTAGCTTCTGTTTTTTCGACGAAGAATATTGGTGAAATATTTCTTCAAACTTATTATGATTAAAAAAAAAATTTTAAATTCTGTCAAATCTAGTAATTCTGTAGAATCAAATTTAAATCTTATTTCAAAGTCTTTTGAATTTCTTTTAAAATTTTTGTTTTGGAAAATCTAGAAGAAATAATGATTTGTCTTTGTTAGAAATATAGCTTGGTCCAATTTGTTATATATTCTAACAAAGTGCAGATTGGATTTTAACCTATTTAAAACATGTCATCAAAATTCTAAAATTAATCTTAATCAGGAAAAATTACTAATGATGCTCCATAAATTCTTTTTTAAATTTTTTCAAAAAGATTCGAATTAGCTAGTTTTTCTCTTCTTTTTTTTGGTTGAATTTTGAATTTTAAAGAGTCAAAATTGAAGATAAACTATGTTTCAAAATTTAATTGTAATTTTTTCGTGTTTTCTCCTCTTTTAAACCGTTCAATTAAGTGTAAATATCATTAATTATTAATAATAACAGAGTTAAAGGTAAATTGAGCAAATTGGCTATTTCTGGCTATTTATTTAAGTGTGTATCAAACTGGTAGCCCTTCGCATTAATCAGTACCCAAGAAGTAGCTCTTGCTTTCAAAAAGGTTGGTGACCCCTGCTGTAGAGGGTCCAAGTTTCAGCACCGTACAAAAGTGTAGCTAGCACAGTTGCTCTGTACACCTTTCACTTGACGCAAATAGAGACATGCCTGTTGTTCCAGAGTCTTTCCCTTAATTTCCCAAACACAGCACTCACTCTCCCCATCCTCGGTTTGATCTCATCATCAAGCTTCCGAGGTACTTGAATGTCCGGCATTGCAAAAGTGGGTCTCCCATGACACAGACCTCCCCTGGTAGGGAGGATGTGAGCTCATACTTGGGTGGCTGGTACAAGCATTTCGTCTTCTTGGTGTTTATTTTGAGGCTGAACTGACTAGCTGTTGCTGCAAACTTGTTCACAAGATCTTGTATGTCTTCTACATTGTGCGCAACTATAGCACTGTCGTCCGCAAACAGCAATTCTCTCACGACCTTTACTGTTGTCTTGCTCTATGCTCGAAGGTGAGCGACCTTGAACAGATCTGCATCTGTTCTTGTCCGGATGTAGACCCCCTTTGATGTGTCCTTGAAAGCAACCTCGAGCATGGCTGATAGGTAGAGTGAGAACAGGGTTGGTGCTAGAACACAGCCCTGCTTCACTCCGTTGCTGACTGGGAAGTCCTTCGGGACAGATCCGCCCAGTGCCACATTTGCCTGCATGTCCGTATGAAGCGCCTCAATAAGCTCAACAATCCGGTGCGCCTTTTATATGAAAAAAGACCTGAATAGACC
The DNA here is from genome assembly GCF_033978785.1 of Entelurus aequoreus. Classification (NCBI taxonomy): domain Eukaryota; kingdom Metazoa; phylum Chordata; class Actinopteri; order Syngnathiformes; family Syngnathidae; genus Entelurus; species Entelurus aequoreus. The sequence continues at coordinate 61,865,168 of NC_084743.1, read as the reverse complement.
CGCTCATCGGCAGTGCGCCTTATAATCCGGTGCGCCCTATGGTCCAGAAAATACGGTAGTCTAGCTCAAGGGTTCTTAACTTTTTATGACCTCAGGGCCCAAGGTTTCCACTAGAGCAGACCTGGGCAAATTAAGGCCCGGGGGCCACATGCGGCCCGTTAAGTATTTCAATCTGACCCACCGGACATTCCCAAATTTTTTAGATCTTTTAAGATGGAAACTGTAGCTGCCATTATGATGTGCAGAGATGTTTTCAAATGACCGTAAGTCTTGAACTATACAAAGTATTTCAATGGTTGGCATCTGCCATTTTGCATGATATACTAGTTCAGGGGTCGGCAACCCGCGGCTCTAGAGCCGCATGCGGCTCTTTAGCGCCGCCCTAGTGGCTCTCTGAAACTTTTTAAAAAATGTATGAAAAATGGAAAAAGATGAGGGGGAAAAAAACTTATTTTTTGTTTTAATATGGTTTCTGTAGGAGGACAAACGTGACACAAACCTCCTTAATTGTTATAAATCACACTGTTTGTATTAAACATGCGAGTATTTGGCAAGCGCCGTTTTGTCCTACTAATTTTGGCGGTCCTTGAACTCACCTTAGTTGTTACATGTATAACTTTCTCCGACTTTCTAGGACGTGTTTTATGCCACTTCTTTTTCTGTCTCATTTTCTCCACCACACTTTTAACGTTGTGCGTGAATGCACAAAGGTGAGTTTTGTTGATGTTATTGACTTGTGTGGAGTGCTAATCAGACATATTTGGTCACTGTATGACTGCAAGCTAATCGATGCTAACATGCTATTTAGGCTAGCTATATGTACATATTGCATCATTATGCCTCATTTGTAGCTATATTTGAGCTCATTTAGTTTCCTTTAAGTCATCTCAATTCTATGTATATCTCATGACACACTATCTGTATATAATATGGCTTTTAATTTGTTGCGGCTCCAGACAAATTTGTTTTTGTATTTTTGCTCCAATATGGCTCTTTCAACATTTTGGGTTGCCGACCCCTGTACTAGTTACTATGGTAATTAATTAGTTACTATGGTAATCTAAGTCACAGCAACTCAGACGAGGCACCAAGCAGTGGGGGTGGGGAGCGTTTCCACAGAGTGTCAGCCTGAAATGTGGGTGTCAGGGACAGACTTGGAAGGAGATTTTCACAACAGAGTTTTAAAGGCCTACTGAAATGACTTTTTTTTTATTTAAACGGGAATAGCAGATCCATTCTGTGTCATACTTGATCATTTCGCGATATTGCCATATTTTTGCTGAAAGGATTTAGTATAGAACAACGACGATAAAGATCGCAACTTTTGGTATCTGATAAAAAACAACCCTTGCCCCTACCGGAAGTAGCGTGACGTCACAAGACAAAGGATTCCTCACAATTCCGCTTTGTTTACAATGGAGCGAGAGAGATTCGGACCGAGAAAGCGACGATTACACCATTAATTTGAGCGAGGATGAAAGATTCGTGGATGACGAACTTTAGAGTGAAGGACTACAGTGTAGTGCGGGGTGTATCTTTTTTCGCTCTGACCGTAACTTAGGTACAAGCTGGCTCATTGGATTCCACACTCTCCTTTTTCTATTGTGGATCACGGATTTGTATTTTAAACCACCTCGGATACTATATCCTCTTGAAAATGAGAGTCGAGAACGCGAAATGGACATTCACAGTGACTGAACATGTAAATACACGGTTAATAATTTTCAGCTTGGCGAAGCTAAAAAAAATAGAAGCTAACTTAGCTACAGAGCTAACGTGATAGCAGGCTCAAATGCAGATAGAAACAAAATTTAAAAAAACCCTGACTGGAAGGATAGACAGAAGATCAACAATACTATTAAACCATGAACATGTAAATACACGGTTAATCATTTTCAGCTTGGCGAAGCTAAAAAAAATAGAAGCTAACTTAGCTACGGGGCTAACGTGATAGCATCAGTCTCAAATGCAGATAGAAACTAAATTTAAAAAAAACCCTGACTGGAAGGATAGACAGAAGATCAACAATACTATTAAACCATGAACATGTAAATACACGGTTAATAATTTTCAGCTTGGCGAAGCTAAAAAAAATAAAAGCTAACTTAGCTACAGAGCTAACGTGATAGCAGGCTCAAATGCAGATAGAAACACAATTTAAAAAAACCCTGACTGGAAGGATAGACAGAAGATCAACAATACTATTAAACCATGAACATGTAAATACACGGTTATTAATTTTCAGCTTGGCGAAGCTAAAAAAAATAGAAGCTAACTTAGCTACAGAGCTAATGTGATAGCAGGCTCAAATGCAGATAGAAACAAAATTTTAAAAAACCCTGACTGGAAGGATAGACAGAAGATCAACAATACTATTAAACCATGAACATGTAAATACACGGTTAATAATTTTCAGCTTGGCGAAGCTAAAAAAAATAGAAGCTAACTTAGCTACAGAGCTAACGTAATAGCAGGCTCAAATGCAGATAGAAACAAAATTTTAAAAAACCCTGACTGGAAGGATAGACAGAAAATCAACAATACTATTAAACCATGAACATGTAAATACACGGTTATTAATTTTCAGCTTGGCGAAGCTAAAAAAAATAGAAGCTAACTTAGCTACGGGGCTAACGTGATAGCATCAGTCTCAAATGCAGATAGAAACTAAATTTAAAAAAACCCTGACTGTAAGGATAGACAGAAGATCAACAATACTATTAAACCATGAACATGTAAATACACGGTTAATCATTTTCAGCTTGGCGAAGCTAAAAAAAATAGAAGCTAACTTAGCTACAGAGCTAACGTGATAGCAGGCTCAAATGCAGATAGAAACAAAATTTTAAAAAACCCTGACTGGAAGGATAGACAGAAGATCAACAATACTATTAAACCATGAACATGTAAATACACGGTTAATAATTTTCAGCTTGGCGAAGCTAAAAAAAAATAGAAGCTAACTTAGCTACAGAGCTAACGTGATAGCAGGCTCAAATGCAGATAGAAACAAAAATTTAAAAAACCCTGACTGGAAGGCTAGACAGAAGATCAACAATACTATTAAACCATGAACATGTAAATACACGGTTAATAATTTTCAGCTTGGCGAAGCTAAAAAAAATAGAAGCTAACTTAGCTACGGGGCTAACGTGATAGCATCAGTCTCAAATGCAGATAGAAACTAAATTTAAAAAAACCCTGACTGTAAGGATAGACAGAAGATCAACAATACTATTAAACCATGAACATGTAAATACACGGTTAATAATTTTCAGCTTGGCGAAGCTAAAAAAAATAAAAGCTAACTTAGCTACAGAGCTAACGTGATAGCAGGCTCAAATGCAGATAGAAACACAATTTAAAAAAACCCTGACTGGAAGGATAGACAGAAGATCAACAATACTATTAAACCATGAACATGTAAATACACGGTTAATAATTTTCAGCTTGGCGAAGCTAAAAAAAATAGACGCTAACTTAGCTACGGGGCTAACGTGATAGCATCAGTCTCAAATGCAGATAGAAACTAAATTTAAAAAAACCCTGACTGGAAGGATAGACAGAAGATCAACAATACTATTAAACCATGAACATGTAAATACACGGTTAATCATTTTCAGCTTGGCGAAGCTAAAAAAATAGAAGCTAACTTGGCGTTGTACGCTTTTGACGACACCCCGGCCGCCATCAGAGTCGGCAAGAAACATATATTTCCCCAAAGTTACGTACGTGACACGCACATATCGACACGCACGTACGGGCAAGCGATCAAATGTTTGGAAGCCAAAGCTGTACTCACCATAGTGCGTCTGCTATCCTGCTCAAAACACAACACAGCCTCCTGGTGTTGGTGTTGCTACAGCCAGCCGCTAATACACCGATCGCACCTACAACTTTCTTATTTGCAGTCTCCATTGTCCATTAAACAAATTGCAAAAGATTCACCAACACAGATGTCCAGAATACTGTGGAATTTTGTCGAAGAAAACAGAGGTATTTGTATGGGTCCAAACACTTCCCTTGACCTCGTGACGTCACGCGCATACGTCATCATACCGCGACGTTTTCAAGCGGAAGTTTCGCGGGAAATTTAAAATTGCACTTTTTAAGTTAACCCGGCCGTATTGGCATGTGTTGCAATGTTAAGATTTCATCATTAATATATAAACTATCAGACTGCGTGGTCGGTAGTAGTGGCCTCTAAAGCTTAGTTATATATCAGATTGTATATTGTATTTTTACCCTTTGCGTTTATATTTCGCTGTTTGTCGCGTTTTGCTTGATTGTAAAATATGTCGATCGAGAGGGGGTGTGACGTTCATATGTTGTCAATATTCAGTGTTTTATCGTTCATAGAAAAATGTAAAATTCCATTCCGTTTTTTAAGGCGGTCTGTCAAAACGTTTTCAGCATTCAATCAGACATTATTGTGAGGTTTTGTATTGGTGTTCCTAAAAATAGATATACCGGCCCTCAGACACATGTCTTTCTCTAAATGTGGCCCCCCAGTCAAAATAATTGCCCAGGCCTGCACTAGAGGGACCAGGGCCACACTCAAATATCACCACTGAATTAGCAATCTTACTCTTAATTTTAATCTTATTCAATAAGTATATCTCAACTACTTACTGTTCACAAATTTGTCAAAGCATGTTTTAAACACAAAGATTATTTATTTAACACATGAACCTTCCCAGCAGGCACAAGACATTAAAACAATTTTGAGAACTTGTTGAATAAGGTCCTGACGTTGAGCAACTCAAACCTAATGTTAGAGCAACATGCAATTTGACGACATTTAATCAATGTCAGAACCCGACATTGATTTGACCTTGAAATTTGGTCATTTCCCAACCAGTATTCTACAAAACAAATACAACATTGAAACAACATGCTTTTTGACAACGTTTATTTAATGCCAGGTTGTGACGTTGATTTGACCTTGAAATGTGTTCATTTGACGTTAGACATCAAGGTTGTCTCAATTTACAAATACAAACTATTTTGTTTTAAAGGACATGTATGTATAATCAACGTTGTTTCAATGTCTTGTGCCTGCTGAGTTAGGTTTAGGTCAGGCTGATTAGAAAAATAAGTATTAACCAAATATACTGCATGAGAAAAGACTCATAAATAACTATCAATTAAAAAAAATTAAATGAATAAACTAAACAAGAAAATGTTTATTAAATAAACTGTCAATACGCTTTAAGTACAAATGAAAATACAGCTTCACAACTTTAGTCATATTTTTTGCACTTGAGGAACTTCTCCGTGACTTTAGCACCACACTTCTTCTGTTTGTTTGACATTGTCATGACTGCCACAAGTGGTGAAAAAGTGTATTACAACTGAGTGCAGCTGAGAAACATTTTTAGGTGGTCCTCTAGGGTAGTGGTCCCCAACCACCGGGCCGCAGCCCGGTACCGGTCCGTGGATCGATTGGTACCGGGCCGCACAACAAATTAAAAAAAATAAAATAAAAATAATAATATTTTCTTTTCTTTTTTTTTAATTAAATCAACATAAAAAACACAAGATACACTTACAATTAGAGCACCAACCCCAAAAAACTCCCTCCTTCATTTATACTCATTCACACTCATTCGCACAAAAGGGTTGTGTCTTTCTGTTATTAATATTTCTGGTTCCTACATTACATATCAATATACATCAATACAGTCCGTAAGCACACATGATTGTATTTTTTTATGACAAAAAAAACAAAAAAACATACACTACCATTCAAAAGTTTGGGGTCACCCAAACAATTTTGTGGAATAGCCTTCATTTCCAAGAACAAGAATAGACTGTCGAGTTTCAGATGTAAGTTCTCTTTTTCTGGTCATTTTGAGCGTTTAATTGACCCCACAAATGTGATGCTCCAGAAACTCAATCTGCTCAAAGGAAGGTCAGTTTTGTAGCTTCTGTAGCGAGCTAAACTGTTTTAAGATGTGTGAACATGATTGCACAAGGGTTTTCTAATCATCAATTAGCCTTCTGAGCCAATGAGCAAACACATTGTACCATTAGAACACTGGAGTGATAGTTGCTGGAAATGGGCCTCTATACACCTATGTAGATATTGCACCAAAAACCAGACATTTGCAGCTAGAATAGTCATTTACCACATTAGCAATGTATAGAGTGTATTTCTTTAAAGTTAAGACTCGTTTAAAGTTATCTTCATTGAAAAGTACAGTGCTTTTCCTTCAAAAATAAGGACATTTCAATGTGACCTCAAACTTTTGAACGGTAGTGTACCCCCCCCACCCCCCGATCCGTGGGACAAATTTTCTAGCGTTGACCCGTTTGCAGTTAAAAAAAGGTCGGGGACCACTGCTCTAGGGCAGTGTTTTTCAACCTTTTTTGAGCCAAGGCACATTTTTTGCGTTGAAAAAATCCGGAGGCACACCACCAGCAGAAATCATTAAAAAACGAAATTCAGTTGACAGTAAAAAGTCGTTGTCGCAATTGTTGGATATGACTTTAAACCATAACCAACCATGCATCAGTATAGCTCTTGTCTCAAAGTAGGTGTACTCTCACCACCTGTCACATCGCACCGTGACTTATTTTGAGTTTTTTGCTGTTTTCCTGTGTGTAGTGTTTTAGTTCTTGTTTTGCGCTCCTATTTTGGTGGCTTTTTCTCTTTTTTTGGTATTTTCCTGTAGCAGTTTCATGTTTTCCTTTGAGCGATATTTCCCGCATCTACTTTGTTTTAGCAATCAAGAAGATTTTAGTTGTTTTTATCCTTCGTTGTGGGGACATTGTTGATTGTCATGTCATGTTCGGATGTACTTTGTGGACGCCGTCTTTGCTCCACAGTAAGTCTTTGCTGTCGTCCAGCATTCTGTTTTTGTTTACTTTGCAGCCAGTTCAGTTTTAGTTTGGTTCTGCATAGCCTTCCCTAAGCTTCAATTACTTTTCTTAGGGGCACTCACCTTTTGTTTACTTTTGGTTTAAGCATTAAATACCTTTTTACCTGCATGCTGCCTCCCGCTGTTTCCGACATCTACAAAGCAATTAGCTACCTGCTGCCACCTACTGATATGGAAGAGTATTACACGGTTACTCTGCCGAGCTCTAGACAGCACCGACACTCAACAACACATCATTTGCAGACTATAATTACTGGTTTGCAAAAAATATTTTTAACCCAAATAGGTGAAATTAGATCATCTCCCACGGATTATGATTCATCCTTCATCTAAATGGGAAGATATAAGCAGCCAATCAGTTGGCATCCAAGTGAGAGCAGACATTGTACTGTAAGTGATTGTTTATTATGTTTGTAGTTTCTATTTCTTGTTTAGCACTTAGCAATACTGCCACTTGCTGTATCTGCTTATCACTCGGCTTTCTAAACTTGTAGCTCATCCTCTGTATATTCAGGCTCAAAATGATAAGATTCTGGATTGTCAATAGTCCCAAAGTAGTCTTTGTTGTCCCTCATGAAGTCTGCATGATCAGTAGTAGTTGTTGTTGAAGGAAATAGTGGACGTTGTTATGCGTCTTTGAAATTTACACGTATGCTTAAAATTATCAAAATACGTAAACATTACATGTTATTATGAATGTGCCTGTTACTACATTACATACTGTATATACTTACAGCATGTATATAAAACGTTCATGGAGGGGTTTTGATGTTTTTTTAGAGCGCTCTATAGGCTGAATACAGCGAATCCCATTACCACCATTGTTAGCTGACTTTTGCTAGCGTTTATTTACGAGTTAGAATGCATTTGTCTCAAGTAAGGATTGCAAATGATGGACACAATTCCAAAAGAAGTGCAGTTCCCCTTTAGGCCAGCGTCATCCTCTATGCTGGTGCTCCCTGATTTTGCCCAAAAAAATATTTTTACCTGCACATCCCCTACCGTCTCTGCATCCTGGGGTCACACCGCTCACCCGTGACATGCTGAGCTATCATCTTACTCGATATGCTGACCTTCCTCCCAAAATGTTGGTCTAAGTCAAAGGTGTCCAAACCTTATGACGCATTGGGCTAAAAATGTTTATATATATATATATATATATATATATATATATATATATATATATATATATATATATATATATATATATATATATATATATATATATATATATATATATATTAGGGCTGCAACTAACGATTAATTTGATAATCGATTAATCTGTCGATTATTGCTTCGATTGATCGATTAATAATCGGGTAAAAGAGACAAACTACATTTCTATCCTTTCCAGTATTTTATTGAAAAACAACAGCATACTGGCACCATACTTATTTTGATTATTGTTTCTCAGCTGTTTGTACATGTTGCAGTTAATAAATAAAGGTTTATAAAAAAAATAATTTAAAAAAATTTAAAAAAATTGCTTCTGCGCATGCGCGTAGCATAGATCCAACGAATCGATGACTAAATTAATCGCCAACTATTTTTATAATCGACTTTAATCGATTTAATCGTGTAGTTGTTGCAGCCCTAATATATATATATATATATATATGTATATATATATATATATATATATATATATATATATATATATATATATATATATATATATATATATATATATATATATATATATGTATATATGTGTGTGTGTGTACATTTTATATTAATATAATGGATATATAATTAATATTTGAAGTGAATTATATTTATATAGCGCTTTTCTCTAGAGACTCAAAGCGCTTTACATAGTGAAATACATTTTTTGCATATTTAAGCTACAAACCAGTGTGGGGGGCTCTGGGAGCAGGTGGGTAAAGTGTCTTGCCCAAGGACACAACGGCATGGACTAGGGTGGCAGAAGTGAACCGGAAACCCTCAAGTTGCTGCTGGCACGGCCGCTCTACCAACCGAGCCGTCTTAATTGGACATTACTATTATGTGAAAAGTTCGACTTCTACCTTGTTTACTTCCGCAACAACCGCCTTAAAGTTTTATAATCAATCAGAAATATCAAGCGGCTAAAATGCGTCAGGAATGGAGTGTTTAGCATTTTCCCATCAGATTTAAATGTGTGGAATTTTGATATTGTTTAATGGACGTTTTTTATAATGTTTTATAAAGTTCAGTGAGTTACGTGTGACCATGTCTGACATTTTGTGTTGGTTGGATTTTATTTTATTTTTTTTTGCACCATGATTAGGGAAGGTTGTTTGCATTGGGTCTTATAGGTAAATGCTGCGTATACCGACAATCTAAGGTCATAGAGCTGAATTACTCATGTTGTTTACTAGGTGGCAACATAACAGCAGCTTCAAAATTCTCAGACTATTAAAACAAATTCAATCTCCGTGTGGGTAACAGATTGAAGACTTCAGCGGGCCAAGTCCCGCGGGCCGTAGTTTGGACACCACTGGTCTAATTCCATTAAACATCAATCAATCAATGTTTATTTATATAGCCCTAAATCACAAGTGTCTCAAAGGGATGCACAAGCCACAACGACATCCTCGGTTCAGATCCCACATAAGGGCAAGGAAAAACTCACAACCCAGTGGGATGTCAATGGGAATGACTATGAGAAACCTTGGAGAGGACCGCAGATGTGGGTGACCCCCCCTCTAGGGGAGACCGGATGCAATGGACGTCGAGTGGGTCTAGCATAATATTGTGAAAGTCCAGTCCATAGTGGATCTAACATAATAGTGAGAGTCCAGTCCATAGTGGGGCCAGCAGGAGACCATCCCGAGTGGAGACGGGTCAGCAGCGCACAGATGTCCCCAACCGATGCACAGGCGAGCGGTCCACCCCGGGTCCCGACTCTGGAGAGTCAGCACTTCATCCATGGCCACCGGACCTGTGCCCCCCCTTCCACAAGGGAGAGGGGGGCAGAGCAGAAAAAGAAACGGCAGATCAACTGGTCTAAAAAGGGGGTCTATTTAAAGGCTAGAGCAGGGGTCACCAACCTTTTTGAACCCAAGGGCTACTTCTTGGGTACTGATTAATGCGAAGGGCTACCAGTTTGATACACACTTAAATAAATTGCCAGAAATAGCCAATTTGCTCAATTTACCTTTAACGCTATGTTATTATTAATAATTAATGATATTTACACTTAATTGAACGGTTTAAAAGAGGAGAAAACACGAAAAAAATGACAATTAAATTTTGAAACATAGTTTATCTGCAATTTCGACTCTTTAAAATTCAAAATTCAACCGAAAAAAAGAAGAGAAAAACTTACAAAAAATAATTTATGGAACATCATTAGTAATTTTTCCTGATTAAGATTAATTTTAGAATTTTGATGACATGTTTTAAATAGGTTAAAATCCAATCTAAACTTTGTTAGAATATATAACAAATTGGACCAAGCTATATTTCTAACAAAGACAAATCATTATTTCTTCTAGATTTTCCAGAACAAAATTTTTAAAAGAAATTCAAAAGACTTTGAAATAAGATTTAAATTTGATTCTACGGATTTTCTAGATTTGCCAGAATAATTTTTTTTAATTTTAATCATAATAAGTTTGAAGAAATATTTCACAAATATTCTTCGTCGAAAAAACAGAAGCTAAAATGAAGAATTAAATTAAAATGTATTTATTATTCTTTACAATAAAAAAAATAAATGTACTTGAACATTGATTTAAATTGTCAGGAAAGAAGAGGAAGGAATTTAAAAGGTAAAAAGGTATATGTGTTTAAAAATCCTAAAATAATTTTTAAGGTTGTCTTTTTTCTCTAAAATTGTCTTTCTGAAAGTTATAAGAAGCAAAGTAAAAAAATGTATGTATTTATTTAAACAAGTGAAGACCAAGTCTTTAAAATATTTTCTTGGATTTTCAAATTCTATTTGAGTTTTGTCTCTCTTAGAATTAAAAATGTCGGGCAAAGCGAGACCAGCTTGCTAGTAAATAAATAAAATTTAAAAAATAGAGGCAGCTCACTGGTAAGTGCTGCTATTTGAGCTATTTTTAGAACAGGCCGGCGGGCTACTCATCTGGTCCTTACGGGCAAATGAGTTTTAAGATGGAACTTAAATGCTTCTACGGAGGTAGCATCTCTAACTGTTACCGGGAGGGCATTTCATAGTACTGTAGCCCCAATAGAAAACGCTCTATAGCCCGCAGACTTCAGACAACATTCATTGACCTTCTTTGTACCGTCTTTCAATGATAGCCAAGGCATTCAAAACACGAAACATTAGTAGTCATTAAACTGTATCGAGCTAAAAATACACGAGCAGGCCACCTTTCAGTGACACTTTTTTTGGATTCTCAGAGGGGGAAAAAAGACATAGAAGGGACCAGAGTTCAAACAAAGAAAGTAAAAGTCAATTAAGAGAAAGAAGATCCCAAAAGAGAAAAGAACAAGATGAACCCAAATGTCTCACATTGCTATTGAAGACGAGTCAAGCTGACTGCAGACGGGGGGGATAAAAATATCCAAATGGTAAAAGTCGAGATGAAAGGCTAAGATCAGGAGACAGGAGAACAGAAGCAAACAAACCACTTAGACATGACACTTTTGATGAAACATTTAAGCACAACAACAAAAAGCTTTATGGGTTGCAATAACAACAACAAAAAAGAAAGTGTCTGACCACCAGCTTTAAAAGGATAAGTCTGCAGGAATGTCAAGTGATTAACACGGTTTGCGCCAACTCCGAGTGCAATGTGATCCCAGTGATGGTGCGCCTCGAGGACATGTGTTTATAAATAGGACTGGAGTGTAGGCAGACACCACAGGAATAATGAGAGGAACACTTGAATGAACAAAGACACATGCGCATTAATGCGAGAGGAACAACCTTCATCTTTGCTGCAGACACAGTCTTCATCAAGTGGAGGGCTTGGAGGAAATCCCTTATTTCCGTCCTGAATATTTTAATTTTTTTTTTCAATCTTACCTTTTTGACTTCGGGTTAAAAGCATGACAGAGTTCAGTATGAGAGAAAAGTAGAGATGTTCGATAATATTGGACTGCCGATATTATCGGCCGATAAATGCTTTAAAACAGGGGTCACCAACGTGGTGCCCGCGGGCACCAGGTAGCCCGTAAGGACCAGATGAGTAGCCCGCCGGCCTGTTCTAAAAATAGCTCAAATAGCAGCACTTACCAGTGAGCTGCCTCTATTTTTTAAATTTTATTTATTTACTAGCAAGCTGGTCTCGCTTTGCCCGACATTTTTAATTCTAAGAGAGACAAAACTCAAATAGAATTTGAAAATCCAAGAAAATATTTGAAAGACTTGGTCTTCACTTGTTTAAATAAATTCATTAATTTTTTTACTTTGCTTCTTATAACTTTCAGAAAGACAATTTTAGAGAAAAAAGACAACGTTAAAAATTATTTTAGGATTTTTAAACACATATACCGTTTTACCTTTTAAATTCCTTCCTCTTCTTTCCTGACAATTTAAATCAATGTTCAAGTACATTTATTTTTTTTATTGTAAAGAATAATAAATACATTTTAATTTAATTCGTCATTTTAGCTTCTGTTTTTTCGACGAAGAATATTTGTGAAATATTTCTTCAAACTTATTATGATTAAAATTCAAAAAAATTATTCTGGCAAATCTAGAAAATCTGTAGAATCAAATTTAAATCTTATTTCAAAGTCTTTTGAATTTCTTTTAAAATTTTTGTTCTGGAAAATCTAGAAGAAATAAGGATTTGTCTTTGTTAGAAATATAGCTTGGTCCAATCTGTTATATATTCTAACAAAGTTTAGATTGGATTTTAACCTATTTAAAACATATCATCAAAATTCTAAAATTAATCTTAATCAGGAAAAATTACTAAGGATGTTACATAAATTATTTTTCGTAAGTTTTTCTCTTCTTTTTTTCGGTTGAATTTTGAATTTTAAAGAGTCGAAATTGAAGATAAACTATGTTTCAAAATTTAATTGTCATTTTTTTCGTGTTTTCTCCTCTTTTAAACCGTTCCAATTAAGTGTAAATATCATTAATTATTAATAATAACATAGCGTTAAAGGTAAATTGAGCAAATTGGCTATTTCTGGCAATTTATTTAAGTGTGTATCAAACTGGTAGCCCTTCACATTAATCAGTACCCAAGAAGTAGCCCTTGGGTTCAAAAAGGTTGGTGACCCCTGCTTTAAAATGTAATATCGGAAATTATCGGTATCGGTTTCAAAATTATTGGTATCGGTTTCAAAAAGTAAAATGTATGACTTTTTAAAACGCCGCTGTGTACACGGACGTAGGGAGAAGTACAGAGCGCCAATAAAACTTAAAGGCACTGCCTTTGCGTGCCAGCCCACCTCAACCTCCAGCATGTCCAAAATTCCAAGCTGCTGTTTTGAGGCATGTTAAAAAAAAATAATGCACTTTGTGACTTCAATAATAAAGATGGCAGTGCCATGTTGGCATTTTTTTCCATAACTTGAGTTGATTTATTTTGGAAAACCTTGCTACATTGTTTAATGCAGTGTTTTTCAACCACTGCACACTAGTGTGCCGTGAGATACAGTCTGGTGTGCCGTGGGAGATTATCTAATTTCACCTATTTGGGTTAAAATATTTTTTGCAAACCAGTAATCATAATCTGCAAATTATGAGCTGTTGTTGAGTGTCGGTGCTGTCTAGAGCTCGGCAGAGTAACCGTGTAATACTCTTCCATATCAGTAGGTGGCAGCCGGTAGCTAATTGCTTTGTAGATTTAGGAAACAGCGGGAGGCAGCGTGCAGGTAAAGAGGTATCTAATGCTTAAACCAAAAATAAACAAAAGGTGAGTGCCCCTAAGAAAAGGCATTGAAGCTTATGCAGAACAAAACTAAAGTTGAACTGGCTACAAAGTAAACAAAAACAGAATGCTGGACGACAGCAAAGACTTACTGTGGAGCAAAGACAATGTACAGCCGAACATGACATGACAATCAACAATGTCCCCACAAAGAAGGATAAAAACAACTGAAATATTCTTGATCGCTAAAACAAAGCAGGTGCGGGAAATATCGCTCAAAGGAAGACATGAAACTGCTACAGGAAAATACCAAAAAAAGAGGAAAAGCCACCAAAATAGGAGCGCAAGACAAGAACTAAAACACTACACACAGGAAAACCGCAAAAAAAACCGCAAAATAAGTCACGGTGTGATGTGACAGGTCATGACAGTACACCTACTTTGAGACAAGAGCTATAGTGATGCATGCTTGATTATGGTTTAAAGTCATATCCAACAATTGCGAGAACGACTTTTTACTGTCTACTGAGTTTCGTTTTTTAACGATTTCTGCTGGTGGTGTGCCTCCGCATTTTTTAAACGCAAAAAAATGTGCCTTGGCTCAAAAAAGGTTGAAAATCACTGGTTTAATGCATCCAGCGGGGCATCACAACAAAATTAGACATAATAATGTGTTAATTCCACGACTGTATATATCGGTATCGGTTGATATCGGAATCGGTAATTAAGAGTTGGACAATATCGGAATATCGGCAAAAAAGGCATTATCGGACATTTCTAAAGAAAAGGAATTTGAAATAAGACACAGACGCCCCACTATAGTGTATTTGAATGATGCTGACACAAGTCTAGCCGTAATTATGGAATTTAGACCGTTTGAAATTAAGACGTACATACTTGGAACATACTATTTTGTGTGCATGTAGCTTTAATGCTAATGAGCGGGTTTTTGTGCACCCGGGTCTCTGAAGAGTGTGTGGCCCCGAGAAGCGACATAGTGCACTTGATTTACTTCACCATGTACCGTATTTTCTGGACCATAGGGCGCACCGGATTATAAGGCGCACTGCCGATGAAGGTCTTTTTTCATACAAAAGGTGCACCAGATTATAAGGCACATTAAAGGGGTCATATTATGACTTTTTTTAAAATATAAAATACTTCCTTGTGGTCTACATAACATGTAATGGTGGTTCTTTGATCAAAATGTTGCATAGATGATGTTTTACAGATCATCTTCAAGCCGCTTTCTGACAGTCGCTTCCGGATGCGCCGTTTTGTGGGCGGTCTTTTTTACATGGCTCACCTTCGGCAGCGTCTTCTCCCCGTCATCTTTGTTGTAGGGGTGTAGCGTGCAAGGACGGGAGTGGAAGAAGTGTCAAAAGATGGAGCTAACTGTTTTAATGACATTCAGACTTTACTTCAATCAATAACGGAGCAGCATCTCCTCATCCGGAAACAACAACACCACCGGAAATGTGTCCCGTGAAAAACCGTCCGACCGGAACTCTCTAATAACTAAAGTTCCTTGGGTGAATAATGTAAACTCACTACACCGGTATGTTTTAGCGCTTTCATGACGAGTTTACTGACAGATATAAGTAAGAACGTTACACTACTTTATGTTAGAAATGGCAACAGCGGAGGATGAATGTCACATAATAAGAAGATAGAGAAAAAGAAGAAGCTTATCCACTACAAAGGCGGGCGCGCGCAATTTTTCAGGATTTATGCAGATCCCAAATACAGATCAGCAGGTACCAGAAGGTAAAAGTTTCTTTTGCATAATATTGTGAAACAAAATGCCAGATAATATGTCTTACCTTGTACACACACCATAATAACACTCCTATGTTGAAGCACAGTACAATCCATCAAGCGGCGCGGCTTCATAGCTCACCAAAGTCCTACTAAAATATTTGTATAGATTTTTGAGCGCCGTGTGTAATGTTCTATATTTTCAATGGAACATATAAAATGTGGGTGTTTTTACTTGAGTCATATTGCCATCATATTGCAGTCTACACATATCTCTTATGTTTGACTGCCATCTACGGTCACACTTATCCTTACGCCACGTACCAAATAAAATTGCTTCGAAGTCGGTAAGCAAAACCAGAATTATTCCGTACATTAGGTGCACCGGGTTATAAGGCGCACTGTCGAGTTTTGAGAAGAAAAAAATAAGATTTTAAGTGCGCCTTATAGTCCGGAGAATAAGGTACTGCAATAATATCGATACAATGGCCTTAATACGGTAATATCGTACCATGATATTTTAATTATTTAGTTACATCCCTAATAATAAGTGACCTCACCAACGCTCTTTTCTAAATTGTTTTCTCCATTTCCTATAAGTGTAATGGCCAAGTGTTCGAGTACCTAAATATTGAAGCAGATCACAATAGATACCGTCAGTTATTCTCTCTCCGAGTTGACGTTAAAGGCCTACTGAAAGCCACTACTAGCGACCACGCAGTCTGATAGTTTATATATCAATGATGAAATCTTAACATTGCAACACATGCCAATACGGCCGGGTTAACTTATAAAGTGCAATTTTAAATTTCCCGCTAAACTTCCGGTTCGAAACGCCTCTGAGGGTTGACGTATGCGCGTGACGTCAATCATTGAAACGGAAGTATTCGGACACCATTGAAGTCAATACGAAATAGCTCTGTTTTCATCTCATTATTCCACAGTATTCTGGACATCTGTGTTGGTGAATCTTTTGCAATTTGTTCATTGCATTATGGAGAAAGAAGCTGAGCAAGCAAAGAAGAAAGTTGTCTGTGCGAAGTGTCTATTTTGCGAGGGAAGTCAGCAACAACGCGTACACAGCCGGCGCTTCTTTGTTTACATTCCCGAAAGATGCAGTCAAGATGGAAGAACTCGGACAACAGAGACTCTTACCAGGAGGACTTTGATTTGGATACACAGTTGCGATAACGTGAGTACACAGCTGCGCTTCCAAACATTTGATCGCTTGCTATAACTAGCTCGAGCTAGTAGCTAGGAGCTAGGAGCTAGCATTAGGATTAATTTGTGGCATATTAAATATAAGCCTGGTTGTGTTGTGGCTAATAGAGTATATATATGTCTTGTGTTTATTTATTGTTGTAGTCATTCCCAGCTGAATATCAGGTCCCACCCGCGCGCTTCCAAACATTTGATTGCTTGCCCGTACGTGCGTGTCACGTACGTAACTTTGATTAAATATATAAGCTTTATGAACCTTGGGTTAGGTGAACGGTTGTTTGGGCTGAGTGAGTGTGTGTGTTATGCAGGTGTTTGAATTGTATTGGCGGGTTATATATACGGGATCCCGTCCATATTACCCGCTCGAGCTATAACTAGCTCGAGCTAGTAGCTAGTAGCTAGGAGCTAGGAGCTAGCATAACAAACACCTAGGTGTTTTTATGCGGGATTAATTTGTGGCATATTAAATATAAGCCTGGTTGTGTTGTGGCTAATAGAGTATATATATGTCTTGTGTTTATTTACTGTTGTAGTCATTCCCAGCTGAATATCAGGTCCCACCCGCGCGCTTCCAAACATTTGATTGCTTGCCAGTACGTGCGTGTCATGTACGTAACTTTGATTAAATATATAAGCTTTATGAACCTTGGGTTAGGTGAACGGTTGTTTGGGCTGAGTGATTGTGTGTGTTGTGCAGGTGTTTGAATTGTATTGGCGGGTTATATATACGGGATCCCGTCCATATTACCCGCTCGAGCTATAACTAGCTCGAGCTAGTAGCTAGGAGCTAGCATAACAAACACCTAGGTGTTTTTATGCGGGATTAATTTGTGGCATATTAAATATAAGCCTGGTTGTGTTGTGGCTAATAGAGTATATATATGTCTTGTGTTTATTTACTGTTGTAGTCATTCCCAGCTGAATATCAGGTCACCCCCGGCTCTCACAGCATCTTCCACTCCCCACTAGTCCTTCACTTGCACTTTCCTCATTTAAAAATATTTCATCCTCGCTCAAATTAATGGGGAAATCGTCGCTTTCTCGGTCCGAATCTCTCTCACTTCATGCGGCCATCATTGTAAACAATAGGGAACTTTGCGTATATGTTCAATTGACTACGTCACGCTACTTCCGGTAGGGGCAAGCCTTTTTTTATCAGATACCAAAAGTTGCGATCTTTATCGTCGTTGTTCTATACTAAATCCTTTCAGCAAAAATATGGCAATATCGCGAAATGATCAAGTATGACACATAGAATAGATCTGCTATCCCCGTTTAAATAAAAAAAAATCATTTCAGTAGGCCTTTAAGTGATCCTCTGTTGGTGTTCGCATCTCCGTCCGTGCCGTGGTTAAACTCTGTATGGACGTCCACGCCTTGATAACTGTCAAGCCGTCACTCATCAGTCGCTGTTCTTCTTGGGTTGTTTTGACATTCTGTTCCCCCCCCCGCCCCCCAAAAGACGTCCGTCCAGCCCCGAGTGCAGAGGTAAATCCAATAAATCCAATTGATCTTGAGCCCTACAGCGACGCTGTCAGTGCCCAAGGCTAGTGGTATTTATCTGGAAAGGTCCCGCCAATGATGGTTACATCATCAGTCTCACTTGGAGTTTTCAATCAGATACCGACTTAAAAGAAACAGGAGTGTTGGACATTCTGTATTTCCTCGAATAGTGACAAGCTGGCGTTTATATCATCAGTTGTCCAAACTTTCTTTAATACTAACTAGAGATGTCCGATAATATCGGCCGATAAATGCTTTAAAATGTAATATCGGAAATTATCGGTATCGGTTTTTTTATTATCTGTATCGTTTTTTGTTTGTTTGTTTGTTTTATTAAATCAACATAAAAAACACAAGATACACTTACAATTAGTGCACCAACCCAAAAAACCTCCCTCCCCAATTTACACTCATTCACACAAAAGGGTTGTTTCCTTCTGTTATTAATATTGTGGTTCCTACATTATATATCAATATATATCAATACAGTCTGCAAGGGATACAGTCCGTAAGCACACATGATTGTGCGTGCTGCTGGTCCACTAATAGTACTAACCTTTAACAGTTAATTTTACTAATTTTCATTAATTACTAGTTTCTATGTAACTGATTTTAAATTGTTTTACTTTCTTTTTTATTCAAGAAAATGTTTTTAATTTATTTATCTTATTTTATTTTATTAATTTTTAAAAAAAAAGGACCTTATCTTCACCATACCTGGTTGTCCAAATTAGGCATAATAATGTGTTAATTCCACAACTGTATATATCAGTATCGGTATCGGTTGATATCGGTATCGGTAATTAAAGAGTTGGACAATATCGGAATATCGGATATCGGCAAAAAGCCATTATCGGACAACCCTAATATTAACATCTAAAAAAAAATGTAACAATGAGCTGATAATGTTAACTGTGCAGTAGGGATAGGCGATATGGCCTAAAATCTATATCACGATTATATTGCAGCTTCCAATATATATAACATACATCATTATTTATATCATTTGGCATATAAATCATAGTAAAAAAATGGGTTACAAATATAGATGCTGACGTATGCAGTAACGTCTTTTCCGGTTGTAATATTTTCTTAAAACGATTATTATTGTACTTGTTAATTTACTGTTAATATTTGGTTACATTCTGTTGTAACATGGTTTTTATCGACATTTCTGTTAAAATGTAATGAACACTTATTATTATGTTGTTTTAATACTTTACATTAGTAAATTATTACAAATTTGGGTATGGATCCAATACCAAGCAGTTACAGGGGCGTTATCGGTCATACCAGTACTGATACCTACATTTTTTTAATACAATTAAATGATTACATTTTTTATCATAGTTATGATCAGACAAAAACACAGGATGGCGGGATAACAGATTCTTTACCGAGTCGCCTTGTGTAATTGTTTGGTTGTCAAATGTTAAGGTGGTATTATTAAATAGGTGTCGGTGTCTAACAGGACCGATAATCAGCATTTCCGTTTTCTTGGCGTTGAGTTGCAAAAAGTGAGCGGACATCCATTGTTTAATTTCATTAAGACACGCCTCCATAATACTTTTATATGAGACTCAGAAGTGTTTACCATCAGCTCATTGTTAAATGTTGAATAAAAAAAATATTTTTAAACAAAGTACTATTTATTACCACATGAACACACACAACAATACCAAAAAAAATGGTACTGTTGGGTATTGAGTCCTAGGTACTCTCTGAAAGTTATTTCACTAAGGATGATCTTTTTATCAATTTTGTCTTTAATTTTCTTATTAAATATTTTTATAAAGCAGGTGTTGGGTGTAAACAATTGGTGGTCTTATATTCTTATGTTTAGTCTACTTTATAACTGCATTACCCCTTTCCATTCTTACCCTTTCCATCCTTTGTAACTGAGCTATTGTGTGGAACAATTTCTTAAGTTATTTCACTAAGGAGGATTTTTTTTTTTATACATTTTGTCTTTGATTTTCTTATTAAATATTTTTATAAAGCAGGTGTTGGGTAAAAAAAATTGGCGGTCTTATATTTAGCTAAATATGGTACTTCTTCTCAGTTTCAAACACTGATGACATCTATTAAACAAGACAAGAAGCAAATAATTAAACAGAGACAGAATTAAATTTGGCTCAATTTGAGGAGAGACGCATGGACACTGTACCCTTGTAACAGTGTCTCAGCACGCTCTGGCGAAAGATTGTACGCTTCCTCCTTTATTTGGACTTTCTCTGACCACATGGCAACAGCTGCTTCTAAGGGGCGAGGTCGTAAACAGCCATCGCCTTTGATTACAACAGTTCAAAAGAAAAGGTTGTAAACAGTTCACAGAAAAGGTCGTAAAAGAGTTC
>NC_084743.1:61812163-61837163 GCF_033978785.1 Entelurus aequoreus | reverse complement strand
AAAGAAAGGTCAAATTATTTCACGGCAGTCATACCAAAATACCCTAAAGCCAAACAGGACATACAGTCCTTCGTTTTTTTTTTAAAGGGCATAAAACATTTTGGATTCATATTTTCTTTTACTTTTTTCTCTCATTCAAATTCAGCCCTAAATAAAAATACAAAGCACGTAATGTTTTTTTGATTTTATTTTACCCTTGGACCTTTTCACAGTCACCGTTTTTCAATGAGTATACAATTGCATAACATGTGTTATTTTACTCATTTAAACCTGTGACATTATCTGATCAAAAGGCCTTTAAAAGGGTCAAAACAAAACAAAAAATAGAAAATGGCTCAAAATAAAAATAATTAAATGTTTGATGTTTTGCTTTAGTGCTGACGTTATTGAGAAATTTTAGCAAAAAATAACATAATTTAGAAAAAATGTTACAAACTTTAAAAATTAAGGACTTTTATGTCCTGTTTGGCTTTGAAGATAATTAGAATCAAATGTCCACAGATGGTTTTAGTTCTTAACACTTGCTTAAACATAAACTACTAACTGAATGAATAATAAATAATGAACTTTTAAATAAACTGTCAATAAAAATTTTAAGCGCAAGTAAAATACAGCTTTACCACGTTAGTCATAATTCTTGCGCTTAAGAAACTTCTCTATGACTTTAGCTGCAGACTCATTTTGTTTGATATTGTCGTAACTCCCACAAGTGGTGGAAAAGTGTATTACGACTAGTCCTGTCTGGCTTTGAAGATTGGTAGATTCAAATTTCTTAGCAGTCGCTTAAAAATACATAAATAAGTAAACTGAAATTCTAACTAAACTAATAAAAAATAATGATAATACGTATGTTTCTTAACTCAACTGTCAATAAAATTAAAGTGCAACTGAAAATACTGCTTCGCCACATTAGTCATAATTCTTGCGCTTAAGAAACCTGTCTATGACTAAAGCTCCAGACTTCTTCTGTTTGTTTGATATTGTTGTTACTGCCACAAGTGGTGTAAAACTGTATTACAACTGAGTCCTGTTTGGCTTTGAAAGTAATTAGATTCAAATGTCCCCAGATGGTTAAAATTCTCAATTTTGCTAACTGAATTAATTATAAATACTAAAGCATATGTTTCTTAACTAAACTGTCAACAAGATTAAAGTGCAAATCATAATACAGCTTCACCCACATTAGTCATAATTATTGCGCTTCATTAAACCTCTCTATGAATTTAGCTCCAGACTAAATTGTTTGGTGTTGTCAATACTGCCACAAGTGGTGGACAAGTGTATTACAGCAGGCGGCCTAACATTGGTTAAGAAACACTGTAATTTGTATGTTGTTTTTCCAAGTAATGTTGATTTTTGGCAACGTAACCTTTAAGATTCGGGATGCGGACAAAATAAAAATTGTCGAAACCGAAAACCAGGAAAAAAAACAAGTCCAAAAACCGAAATAGGAAAATAAATTATTATGCTAATTATTATTATCGTTACACTTATGACTAAGACTGTGCACTAACCTTACTCAAATCAGGCCATTTCAATTGTTCAAATTAATATTTATCTTTCAAACAATGAAAACAATTATAAAATAATGAAGAAAAAAGAAAGATTGACTCCTGGTATTACAACAATATAAAATAAAAACAATAACGCACAGGCCAAACACTGAATGGCGCCACATTTCTGTGCGGCGTTGTGCACATAGTCAGAATGCCGATGGAGATTTCAGGTGATTAAACAACGACGTGGAGAACGCCTTTGCAGAAAATCGCCATCTTAATATAAACGAAGATTTTAGGTGTTGCATCGCCAAGTGCGGCTTTGGTTGGCTTGATGAAACCCAAAAGCAGATTTGATCACACGGCTGGCAACGTGGCTTCCTAAAGCAAGTGAATGATTTTCCTCTGCAGTTGTTTTGCTTTAAGATGAAAACACAGGTGCCTGCTTTTGCTCCTGCGCCCTCTTTTGGCAGGAAGTCAAAATCACAGAAAATGAATTGGGGGTAAAAAAAAAAAACAACAACTAAACAACCAACCACAATCCTCGTCCCAAGACAATCCCAGGACTCCACAGTTAATCAAGCTGCTTCCGACTTGTCGTCATGACTTTTTTAGCATGTGCACATTTGAGAACATTTACATGGTATCTATGACACTTTAGGAATGGTTATGTTCATTCCTTGTAAATTATGTTAACCTCAGCTGTCATACCTTTCAAAAGGTGGAAGAAAAGTGACTATTCACTGAATATAGCATCGAAAATCGAATCATAAAGATATACTGTCGAGTATTAGGGCCACACTGAAAGGGGAGAACATAATAATCAGGGGCGTCCCTTCCATTCAGATACCGATATTGGAGCCTTCAGTATTGTTCAATACGGATAATGATCCGATACAATATCAGCACGGATCATATATACTTGTATTGTTTTGTAGTGTGGAATTATAGAAAAGGCTTGATCACGTCAAATTAGTCAAACATAGAACAATATTAGGTACGGAAAACATTAACCTATTTATTTTTAAACGTCTGTAATGGACTTACGTCGTCTGATAATTGTTGTCAGCTGGCCACAATAATTCATTAAATTAAGCTCATGGCGCAGTAAGTTGAATGATGCGGACACGTTTGTTGCTGGATACCTTCTAATACGCTTCTACACAGGAGACTAATATGCAACTATAATTTTTTGATGTATGATTTTGCACAATGTTGTTCCATTAAGGACACTTATTGCAACAATTAAAATGTCAGGAGGAAAAGTCATAAAAAAGGCCAATTTTAAATGTATTATTTAAATAAAAATTTTAATTTGAAAAAATATGAAATATTATGATAGAAAAGTAATCATTTTCCAAAAACAATGTGATATTGGAAAAAGACAAGACAAGAAAATAGTCATTACTTTACGAGGAAAAGAGCGTGTTGACATTTTAATAAACGTTGTAATATTCCATGGAAAAGGCTAAAAAAAATGTTTTTAATCGTAATATTGACAGAAATAGTTGTATTTTGACAGGATTGATGGAATAAAAAAGGCAAAATTGTGCAGTAATAAAGTTGTACCGTTTCAAGACAGAAGTCACATTAAAATAAAAAAAGTTATCTCAATAGAATAAAGGCGGAATATTATGAGGGAAAAGTCATATTTAATTAAAATTATAATTTAAAAAAGGCTGAAATATTATGAAAGAAAAATAATCCTTTTCAAACAACAACGTGATATTGGAAAAAGAGCGTGTAAAATCACATCATAACAAGAAAATAGTCATTATTCTACGAGGAAAAGGGCGTACTGCCATTGTTATAAAAGTTCCACCATTCCATGAAAAAGGCTAAATTTAAAAAATTAAAATAAAAAATCATAATATTGACAGAAACAGTTGTATTTTGACACTAAAGATAGAATAAAAAAGGCAAAATTGTGCAGTAATAAAGTTGTGCCGTTTCAAGACAGAAGTCACATTACAATAAAAAAAAGTTGTTATCTTAAGAGAATAAAGGCGGAATATTATGAGGGAAAAGTCATAATTTTACAAACATTTTTAATTAAAAACGGTTAAAGTTAGTAAAATTCTTACAAAAGTCAGACTATTACTAAAATAAATATGTGAATGAAGTTAATGCAATAATTTTCTGAGTATTTTAAGAACAATTTCATGATACAACCCAAAGATTATGTGACGTGTCTTATTCACTCCATTCTTGTACTATTGTGACTTTTTCACATGGAAAAAATACAAATGGAATTCTTATAACAGCGCTACTTTTTTTTTCTTGTCGAGTATGGCCCTAATACTCCTTTTGTGCTCCAAACGATACACAACCGGTACATCGTCACCTTTTATTGCGGACAAAAAAATATTTTTTTAAATGTCAACTCGCGTCCCACGATGAGCAGAAAGTTCCAGCTTCCTAGTATGCAACTCTACCAGAGGTTACTCGAGAAGCTGGCACACACGGCGGCCACACACCCTCACACATACCTGGGATAGCTGGGACAGCTGAGCGCTACACACACACACACACACACACACACACACACACACACACACACATAGAGTGTAAACACACAATACAGCACTTTAGCACTTTGCAGGGTGGCTGCACAAATGTTTTTATTGTTATTCTTTGAGTCATTTAGATTAGTATTCAAATCCTCTCCTTGGTCCTGTCCTTATAAGCAATACAATATTAGACAGTATTATGCAATAACCTGATAAAAGGAACTTTATTAAAGTGTGTCTGGACATGGGGTCAGTCCAAGGCACTACGCATCCACATTATATGGGCCAACACAGTGCAACCTCCATTTACAAACTTCATTGGTTCTTGAAGAAAGTTCGTGAACCGCAAAGTTTGTATTGTGAAGCAAATTTCGCCATAAGAAACAATGTAAATATAAAAAATGTGTCGCAGTGAAATGAAGGTTTGTACACTTTCAACGCAATATGAAGTGCGATACGGTACAGTATATAAAAAAAACCATAAGGCGTGATGGATCAACAAGCTAAACTGTCCATATGCGCTGCTCTGTCGACACGCGCCCACACACAGAAGTCCCTTTGTTGCCCTCACAAACGATTAGAAATCACAAAAGTCCTTCACTTTAACAACCATTTCGCCACAATTATAAACATATGAAAAAAGTCCAATTAACTTACATTAACAACGGCAAGGAGCGGACTAGAAGGGAAGCAGCAGAGCGAGGCTGCGAGTGTGTGCCTTAAAAGAGAGTAGAGCCTGCTTTGGCAATTAAAACTGTCTGCTTCGTCGATCCTTCCATACTTGTGAACGCCATTAACCCTTTAAAGCCTGAACCACTAAATAATTGACTGAAAATTCCAATTATTTCAAAATTGGAGCTTTTATTAGTCCTTCTGAACTAATCTTTTATTAAATCTTTTTACAAAAATTACAAAAACAATTTCCATATATGATTTTCAATTTGTATCATATTTGATACAGCCGGTCACAAAATTGTATTTTTATGTTTTGTTTTTTTACCAAACCAAAACAAAATGCAATACACAAAAACATCCGCCATGTGATTTCCAAACACAAAAAGGACATTCGTCATCATCAACTTTCCGCAGCTTAAATTCACATTCTTTATCAATTTCAAAGCATTGTCAATTTTGTAATTATTTGTCACCAAAAAAAATTGTACAAAAAGTCAACATCATTACGTATTTTTTAATGTGATTTTTTTTTTTCTTCATAAAAATCTGAAATGTATCATTTATTATCACAACACACACCGAGTGATAACCACAATATAATGCAGCAAGAAGAATATGTCTATTTTACCTCTAAATATACCATATTGTGTAAGGTAAACATTATATTTGTTTGTTTGAAAAATACAAAGACTATATATGGTTCGATTGTATTTATAATGCATGAAATGCAATCAAATGCCAATTTACTAATTCGGAGTTGCATTACCTTTTATGCCTGTTGTCTCAAATTTTATACGCACATTTTCAACACAAATATATTATGTAATATTACGTATTTTCACATTGCATCAACACATTAACTGATGTGTCAGTAAAAAAAAAAATATTTAATTTTTTTTTACCTTATCCCTTTCAAATTTGGCAAAGTTCCCCTTCAAAATCCGGCGTCGCTTGTTTCTTCTTTGTGGCAACTGTGCGGGATCACTGGACAGCCCTCTAATAAGTAAATTACTGCCCTCGTGTGGATTATTCGTTTAATGCAACTGATCTAATACGTCAGGCTTTTTAGGAGGAAGATATACCATAAAACATATTTGTTTGTTTGAAAAATCGAAAGACTATATATGGTTCGATTGTATTTATAATGCATGACATGCAATCAAATGCCAATTTACTAATTTGGAGTAGCAGTACCTTTTATGCCTGCTGTCTCAAATTTGATACGCGCATTTTCAACACAAATGTATTATGTAATATTAAGTAATTTCACATTGTATCAACACATTAACTGATGTGTCAGTAAAAAAAAAAAAAAAAATTTTTCTTACCTCATCCCTTTCAAATTTGGCAAACTTCCCCTTCAAAATTCCGGCGTCGCTAGTTTCTTCTTTGTGGCAACTTTGCAGGATCCTGCCCTCGTGTGGATTGTTCGTTTAATGCAACTGATCTGATACGTCAGGCTTTTTTTAGGAGGACGAATGCAGCTGGGAGGATGGATTGAAAAAAATACCCTGATGCTGTGCCCTGCTTTTTGGTTGCAGGCGTGACACGGAATGAGCGAACGCTGGATTCGTACAGGGAAGCATATTTGGCACGATTATAACAGGTTTGTGAATCGAAAAAAAGTTTGGAAATCGAGGTTGCACTGTACATTGAATACATATCTATATTCTATATCCAAATAAGACACTATTGACCTCTCACTTTCACTCATTAAAGGCCAAATTAACACATGCTATTATAACATACTGTGCAGTATCTTCAAAACATTTTCTGTTGTTGCAGAACGCGTCCTCTAGGTACAATGCGAGTACTAGAGTAGTCAGTGTACAGCTTGTATAGCAGTATAGATGTACTATGGCCAAAGCAAACGACTCAACGGACAATATTGTCCCAATAGCAGACGACACGGTATAATATACTGTACAGCATATCCATGCCTTGTTTACATTTGCCTAATAATAACAATAATACTGAATGATGTCATGTGTGACACAAAAAAGTGAATGTGCAAACTAGAGAAAGAACTTTTTGAATATGTGTTTTCCTTACGCATTTTGACCTGTCTTGACTGTCATGGTTGCCTGTTGTTTACATGCGTTGCTGCAGTACAGTGCTGATTACAGTGTGCACCACTACTGCCACCAAGCGGTCACACTCATATTGAGATGCATTTTGGTCTCAGTTCAATTAGTTACAAAATAAAATGTTCACAGTGAACAAAAAAAAAAAAGAACAAAAAAATTACATGCACCGGACTATAATATAAGGGATGTTTCATATGTTATTATCCGTGCCACGTGGGTGTTTTATCAACATTTTGATTCAAATTAAGCCAGAATAGTATTAATAATGTCAGAATGGGGCTGACTACTATATTGTCTTTAAACTGCCGCAGCAGCTGGAACTCATACTGCCAGTCCAGGAGTCTCATGTCTGCCTAACAACATATTTTAACAGGGGGGGGGGGGTATATTGTAATTATTATTATTATATTGACAGCTTTTTTCTAGTAAAGTGTACCACTTTCGAGCAGCGGTTCCCAACCTTTTTAGACCAATATCTACGAATCTAATGCGGGAATTAGTTGAGTTGAGTTTGTGCTTATTCGGAACATGCACGCATACAACATGATACATCACAATTTCCGGTTTCTCCATTCAACATGTTCGAAAAGGAGTAGGAAGAAGCAGAGCTCATTTAATCCTGCCCCTTTTCTTTTACATGACAGTTGCTAAAACTTTTGCTCACTTCCTGTTCTCAATGTATTCACAATATACTCCATAAAGTAATAACAATAACAATAAATAAATAATAATTGGTGAAGTAAGTTGTATTTCATATGGTGAGATAAGTAAGATTATCTAGAAAATAAATTCAGAATGTTTGTCATGGTTCTTCTTCTTTGTACTTTGTAAACACTTTAAAGGCCTACTGAAATGATTTTTTTTTATTTAAACGGGAAAAGCAGATCCATTCTATGTGTCATACTTGATCATTTCGCGATATTGCCATATTTTTGCTGAAAGGATTTAGTAGAGAAAATCGACGATAAATTTCGCAACTTTTGCTCGCTGATAAAAAAAAGCCTTGCCTGTACCGGAAGTAGCGTGACGTCACAGGAGCTAGTATTCCTCACAATTCCCCGTTGTTTACAATGGAGCGAGAGAGATTCGGACCGAGAAAGTGACGATTACCCCATTAATTTGAGCGAGGATGAAAGATTCGTAGATGAGGAACGTTACAGTGAAGGACTTGAGAGGCAGTGATGGACGTATCTTTTTTCGCTCTGACCGTAACTTAGGTACAAGCTGGCTCATTGGATTCCACACTCTCCTTTTTCTATTGTGGATCACGGATTTGTATTTTAAACCACCTCGGATACTATATCCTCTTGAAAATGAGAGTCGAGCACGCGAAATGGACATTTAAAGTGACTTTTATCTCCAAGACAATACATCGGTGACACACTTAGCTACTGAGCTAGCGCGATAGCATCGTTCTCAAATGAAGATAGAAACAACATAAATAAACCCCTGACTGGAAGGATAGACAGAAGACCAACAATAATATTAAACCATGTACATGTAACTAGACGGTTAAAAATTCTCAGCCTGGTAAGGCTTAACTATGCTGTTGCTAACGACGCTAAGGCTAATTTAGCAACTTAGCAACCGGACCTCACAGAACTATGTACTCTCTCCTTTTTCTATTGTGGATCACGGATTTGTATTTTAAACCACCTCGGATACTATATCCTCTTGAAAATGAGAGTCGAGCACGCGAAATGGACATTTAAAGTGACTTTTATCTCCAAGACAATACATCGGTGACACACTTAGCTACTGAGCTAGCGCGATAGCATCGTTCTCAAATGAAGATAGAAACCCATCAACAGCCGTGCTCACCTGCATTCCAGCGATCAACGGCACGACGAAGGACTTCATCCGTGGGTTTGGCGGCAAGCATCGGCTAGGCGTAGTAAGTAGTCCTTGTTGTGTTGCTGTAAGTATTGTAATGCCCCGCAGTGGAGAAGGAGTCACACAAACGAGGAAGCGCTGCTCAATCGCTTTATTAACAAGCGGTAACTGGTTGTAGTTCAAAAAGTAACGCACACACATACACGAGCTGCTGTTAGCCAAAACTCACGCTCACACACACTCAAGTTCTCCGCCAACTCACTCGCGCATGCGCGTTCCCCAAACCCTTAAAGACACAGTACACTAATGCAAATATCACAGATATTACAGTATTGTACTTAGCCGCTAAGACACCGATCGATCCCACCTACAAACGTTCTTCTTTGCAGCCTCCATTGTTCATTAAACAAATTGCAAAAGATTCACTAACACAGATGTCCAGAATACTGTGGAATTTTGTCGAAGAAAACAAGAGGCTTTTCTATCGGGTCCGATGGGGTCCAACCACTTCCGTTGCTTTTGTGACGTCACGCGCATAAATCATATCCAAAGGAGTTTTTCAACCGGAAGTGTGGCGGGAATTTTAAAATTGCACTTTATAAGTTAACGCGGCCGTATTGGCATGTGTTGCAATGTTAAGATTTCATCATTGATATATAAACTATCAGACTGCGTGGTTGGTAGTAGTGGGTTTCAGTAGGCCTTTAAATTTGAAGAGTTTCTTGAAGTGGATTAAATTACTAAATTATTTGATTTATTTGCTTAATCCATTCCATCATTTAATTCCACATACTGATTTACTGAAGGTCTTAAGTGTTGTACGCATAGACATCTTATAAGTGAAGCAGCATCGAGCGCTACTGCCTACTGGCGCTGACGAGACGCGGGGCCGCCATCTTGGAGTGGTGATCCACTCCACTTAGTGCAATTCATTTGGTAGGAGCAATGAACTTGAATTAATTTTATCTCACTGAATACCACTGATTTTCACACGTGTTTTTTGTCATACGTGTAGCTATGATAAAGGACACATGTTTTGGCGTGTTTTATTATTCATAGTTTGCTTAACAGTAATGGAATATTCTTATATGCTATAAATGACCAGACGTCCGAGATCAAAACTGGGAATATAATCCCAGAGAAGGGGGGAAAAAACGGTCAGCTATTTTTAAATTGAAGAAACAATACGATTAGGTTATATATACATGCGTATATCCTAAATAAATAGATATATCTATATATCTTAGGGACCTATAGACTGTATCTCTGTTGCTGCAGCAGCAGAGTTTATTCTGTCTTGACACTTTGTATTGATATTTTGTATTACATTCTTCCCTTAAATGATCATGTTTACAGTGATTGTTTTATATGTATTTTTGTATGTATGTCACTTTGGATAAAAGCGTCTGCCAATTACTTAAACATAAACATATATAAACACCTGAAAGTCAGCTAAAACCACCAATCTGTGTAACTGGATTCAGAATAAAACCAATTTAAGTTTTACCCAACAATGTTAGTATTTCAATATTGTTACTTGAAGACTTATTTCTGGTTACAATTATACTGTTAAGAAAGTATTGTCTTATGCTTTGCCTAAAATGAGAATGCATCATAATCAGTGGCGGCTGGTGAATTTTGTTTTAGGTGTCACAATCATTTATTTCAACTTTGTTATTAAAGTATGACATTTTTAAATGTAATTAATTTCATTGACAAGCAATTATATTATGGTCATACTCTTGTTTGCTAGCGGCCACGATTTCAGTACTATTGAAGATCTTTGCTCCTTCTCAACTATGCAGTAATATTCTTTTCACAAAAGACGTTAATGTTAACTCTTACTTGTGAAAAGTAATGCCCCCGATTCCTATTTTCAAAAGTCCGCTCATTTGAGCAGGAAAACGCTGAACACCATCTTTGTTTTCTACCTGTCAACTGTCAGTTTAGGCTGCTCGCCGGCTCCTCATCACCACTTCAAGATGGCGGCCCAATTTCTCGGGTCACAGCAGCCAATGCTGCGTCTACTTATAAGATGGTCTATGGTTGTACGTCGTGCGTACAAGTATTTTAAATATACATTTTTCTCTTAAGATTATAAATGGAATTGCGCATTGAAAGACCATTTCACGTGAGCACCAAATAACGCTATGTATTTGTATTTTGTCATCAAATAAACATGTTTCACACTAAAAACGTTTAAATGTATGATTTATTCGATTGTTGTTGTAAAACAAAAAGCGCTCCCAGCATGCCTTGCGGCACTTGAGTTACAACTTCCTCGCATGAAAACCATAATCCATCTAATAAATCATACATTAGACCGTTATTGTTTTTTCTTCGTGCGACACACGTATATTAAGTGACAAAATACAAAAATATAGCGTATTTTAGTGCAAGGGCTGTACTTTTTCAGCAAAAAAAACAAAAAACGATTCTATTTTCGCATTAAAAGTGGAGTTATCCAATGAGTACGAGCAGTACGAATTACAATCTACGTATTACTTTGTGTATTATGAATAAACTACTAGTACAGTTACGCGTAGCAAAATAATTACTACAATATTATCGAACGAAAATAAACTCACCTTAATGCTGAATCCGTGGTAGGCTTGTCCTTGTTTCTCTTTAACTATTTCACTAGCCTATAGCAATGAGTCGTTCGTGAGCGAAACGGCTCTTCAAATGACTCTTATTAATCCTTCACGTTCTGTCTCTTATTTTCTTCAAAGTTCTCTTCCCCTGATGTTTTTTGGAGGTTGGCAAGCAACATTTTGTGCGCGCAGTTTAGCCGACTATGATTGAATTGTAATGCAACCGGTTAATATTAATCTAACATTAAGAATTTTAAAAAAAGTCTGGATCCGAGTTTTGTCTTTTTGTACTGCGGATGTTTTTTGAACGTTTTGTTGCGTTGTCTGTCGCGCAATATTTATCCGTTTTGAATGTGTTAAGCGGAAGAAAGCTAAAAGTTTAACATTGTGACAAGTTCAAAAGTAAATAGTTTGTTGTAACTGGTGGAAATGTGAATGATAAAACAACTCACAAATCAATTTGATTCCGATTCTTGTGGTGACAATTTGATTAAAAATCGATTGTTGATTCAAACTGAGAATTTATTATATATTATAAACCAAAAAATGGTACGCAGCCCCTAAAGGGACATGGGGGAAATTTTATTTTTTCTAATTTTATTTTATTTTTATTTTTTTTAGACATGTATTTCGTGAGAAACTATCTTGTGCACATGAGAAACTTTTTATAACGTTATAAAAATAAATAAATTATAAATGTCTAAAAAAGTTTCTCGTGCGCACGAGATACATGTCTAAAAAAAATAAAAATAAAATAAAATTTGAAAATATAAAATTTCCCCCATGTCCCTTTAGGGGCTCCGTACCACTTTTTGGTTTATAATATCTAATAAGTTCTTATTTTAATTTATTTATCTATTTTATTTTTTTAGACATAGATAATTGTTATTTTTTTTTAGACATTTATATTTATTTTTTTACGTGTATCTCGTGCACACAATATAGTTTCTGGTGCACACGAGATACAACGTTATAACTATTTATAACGTTCTAAAAATAAATAAATTATAAATGTCTAAAAAAGTTTCTCGTGCGCACGAGATACATGTCTAAAAAAAATCAAAATAAAATAAAATTAGAAAAAAATAAAATTTCCCCCATGTCCCTTTAGGGGCTCCGTACCACTTTTTGGTTTATAATATCTAACAAATTCTTATTTTTATTTATTTCTTTTTTTTTAGACATGGATATTTTTTTTTTTTTTAGACATTTATAAAAAAAATTTTTTTTTTTTTACATGTATCTCGTGCGCACAAGATAGTTTCTCGTGCACACGAGATACAACGTTATAACTATAACGTTATAAAAAAAAAAATTATAAATGTCTAAAAAAGTTTCTCGTGCGATACATGTCTAAAAAAAAAATTATAATTTTTTTTTTGTTTGTTTTTTTTTTTTGTTTGTTTTTTTTTTTTAGACATGGGTAATTTTTTTTTTTAGACATTTATAATTTTTTTTTTTTTTTTAGACTTGTATCTCGTGCGCACAATAAACTTTTTATAACGTTATAAGAAAAAAATCATAAATGTCTAAAAAAGTTTCTCGTGCGCACGAGAAACTGTACATGTCTAAAAATATATTTATTTTTTTTATTTTTTTTTTTAGACATGGATATTTTTATTTTTTTTTGACATTTATAATTTTTTATTTTGTTTTTAGAAATGTATCTCATGCGCATGAGATACATGGCTAAAAAAATAAATAAATACAAATTATAAAAATAATAATTTCCCTAATGTCCCTTTCTTAGGCCGTAAAGTGGCCTAAGAAATGTTGCACTTAAAAAAAAAATGTTCAATTGATTCTTAAAAAAATAGGAACCTATTCAAAATCAGAATGAATTAGAATTGCTG
Source organism: Entelurus aequoreus (assembly GCF_033978785.1). Lineage (NCBI taxonomy): Eukaryota > Metazoa > Chordata > Actinopteri > Syngnathiformes > Syngnathidae > Entelurus > Entelurus aequoreus. The sequence goes on along the minus strand of NC_084743.1, from coordinate 61,824,115 downwards.
TTTGTTTTTTCAGCACTCTTAGTAATTAGCATTATGTAAATAATAAAGCCACATTTATATACATATCTATTACTCGTGAAAATAACATATGCATAAATCATGCATATGTTATTATAATTCATTTAAATCCTGAAGTTTACGTTATTGTTGCTTATAAATGAATTAAAGCAACAAAAAAAACAGGAACCGAAAGATTCGTCTCTTTTTAGTGAACCGAGTCGATAAAGTCGACTCTCTGAAAAAGAACCGAACATCCCATACCACAAGCCTGCGCAATGTTGAAGGAGGCTCAACTAAGTGCGATAGTGTGACTCCCGGACGGAAGTTGCCGTTCTTTCAAAACAAAATACCCGGAAAACAAAATTAAACGGATGCGATTTTTTTTTCCGCGGTTGGGTACAGCTGCTCGAGAAGTACTTCGTTACTGGCCACACTGCCAAGTCCACATTCCACTCAAATCCTAACATCAAATCAAGTGATCAGTAAAGTTCAACAGGAACCCTTTAAAAAGGATAAGGGTATATATGTTTAAAAAAAAAAACAATAAAAAAAAAAAACAATATGGTCTTATTTAGCACAAATGTTTTCACTGTGATCAAGTGAAAGGTAACTTGTGTCCACCAACTAAAAAACAGTCATTTCTAGAAACAATGTACTTACTCAGCAATTGTCTGTGTTCTACTGTACGTACACAACTATACCGTCTGTGCACACCATCGCCATTTTTCATGTTTCCCTGAATGTGTACTCATACCGCTCCAAATGCTCCCCTCATGACTATGCACCTGTAACTTGACTTGTTGACAAAATAGAATGATGTAAATAAAAGATTACAACCGACGCAGGCCTCGCACGAGTCATCTTTGCCATAAACTCGTGGTTCTCAAACCTTTTTTTCACCGTCAGAAAACACTGGCTTACCACCATAATGACCAACATCAACATACAGTAGCGTGGTAGGCCCACGTATTCATTGAAAACCAGGCAGGGGTTTTATTGAACAATATTTTTGGCCACTTGAACATTACACACAGTTTGAACAGTAACACTGTGTTTAGCTATAGCAAAATAAAACACTGTACTTTCATCAAGTGATTGTTTAGATGGAGTACCACAGTTGGAGAATCACTGCATATGCATATATGTTTAAGAGTTCTTTCTTTATTCATAGTCATGTTTGGAGCAGCTAGTATTTGTCCATGTATACCAGTTTTTTCTTTGTCTACAGAGGTCTGTGTAGTGTTTTAGGCATTGGAATGTGAAAAGGATGTACACAACTCCGTATCATATCAGTGTTGGGGAAGGGGGAGGCATTCCTTTCTGGGGGGCTGCTTTCCGATTCAAGAAGTACCGTATTTTTCGGCCGAAAATGCATAATAAAGTAGGAAAAAAACATATACCGTATTTTTCTGACTATAAGTCGCAGTTTTTTTCATAGTTTGGCCGGGCTCCAGTGCGATTTATATATGTTTTTTTTTCTTCCTTATTATGCATTTTCGGCAGGTGCGACTTATACTCCGGTGCGACTTATACTCCGGAAAATACGGTATAAGTCGCACTGGAGTACAAGTCGCATTTTTTGGGGAAATTTATTTGATAAAACCCAACACCAAGAATAGACATTTGAAAGGCAATTTAAAATAAATAAAGAATAGTGAACAACAGGCTGAATAAGTGTACGTTATATGAGGCATAAATAACCAACTGAGAACGTGCCTGGTATGTTAACGTAACATATTATGGTAAGAGTCATTCAAATAACTATAACATATAGAACATGCTATACGTTTACCAAACAATCTGTCACTCCTAATCGCTAAATCCCATGAAATCTTATACGTCTAGTCTCTTACGTGAATGAGATAAATAATATTATTTGATATTTCACGCTAATGTGTTAATAATTTCACACATAAGTCGCTCCTGAGTATAAGTCGCACCAAAAACTGCGACTTATAGTCCGAAAAATACGGTAGTTTCTTTCCGTTTGAATGTTAGACCATCCCGAGATGACGGTATGACTGTATTGATGTGGGCTGGTCTCCTGAAGCTTCAGTAAAACTTGATAATATTCCTATTTTGTCTTGATGGTCCTTCTTACTCAGCATATATGTCATCGAAAGAACTTGGGATTGACCAGTGACTTTATACTGGCCAGACGCAACAGAACCTTGTACCAAAATACAAATGTTGCCTGAGAGTACTTCAATGGGTGTATTATTGGATTTAGGGTTTAAAATGCCAGGAATTGAAGTTTATTTTGAGTTACAAGAAGATTTACACTGAATGACCCATTTTTTGGGAGTTGCCACAAAATGAAGAAGAAGTGTATTCTCATCTCATTATGAGCACATGAAACACACTAAAAAAAAGTTGATTTAATGTTTTGGCAACTGAAAAATGAAAGCCAGCGGGGGTCGTTTTGATGTTTTTCATTTTCAAAACCAATACAATATTTACTGTAACCATTTGGGCTGCCCTCGATTTGGGTGAATGTCAGTCATTAAAGTGTTAAAACCAAGTCAGATATAAATATTTTTTTTACTTTCAACCTGAAATATCTAAAGATCCACTTCAGACCTATTAGTTGATATAAAGTTGTAATGTCTTTAATGCTTTAAGACCCTTTTTTTGAAAGAACACCTCGCTTCACATTGCAACATTAAAGGTCCCAAAAAGGTCTCGGTCATTAAAGTGTTAAAAAAAAGTCAGATAATATTTTTTTTATTTGACTTTCAACCCTAAAATATGTGAAGATCAACTCGAGGTCTATTTGTTGACATAAAGTTTTAATGTCTTTATTGTTTTTAAAACCCTTTTGTCTCATATTGCAACATTAAAGATTCTGGGGACCCAAAATTGTCATTAAAGTGTTTTAAAAGTGTTGCTTTTTAAAATTTTGCTTTAAACACTGAAATATCTACAAATCAACTCGAGATCCATCCGTTGAAACAAAGATTAAAAATGTGCATGTTTTATGCAAATGTTGTGAAAGAAAAACCTTGATTTATACTGCAATGTTAAAAAAGACTCCCAGGGACCCAAGAGGGTCCTTGTCATTTAAGGGTTAAAAACAAGTCTGATATTATTTTATTTTTGCTTTCAACACTAAAATATCTATAAATCAACTTCAGATCTATCCGTTGATATAAAAGATTCAATCTTTTTATGTGGTATGCCATTTTTGTGAAAGAAAACCCAGTTTCTTATTGCAAAAACATAACATATGCAATATTTACCCCCATAAAATGTTTAAAGTGCAATATTTGATGTAAAGTAATTGGAGGCAAAAAAAAAAATAGGTCAAAAATTCATAACAACACTGCTTTTGATTCATTATTATTTTTTGAATGACCGTTAAAAAATAAAAAAAATTAATCTGACTAAAGGTCTCAGGGATCCAAAAGCCCCCCCACTCATAAAATAAGTAAAAAATAAGTTATATAGACTTAGACAAACTTAATTGATCCACAAGGGAAATTGTTCCAAATACAATGTATATTATATATATTGTATTAGTATTATTAATAATAATAATTAATATTGCATAAATTAATATTATAATAATTAGGGCCGCAACTAACGATTAATTTGATAATCGATTAATCTGTCGATTATTACTTACATTAATCGATTAATAATCGGATAAAAGAGACAAACTACATTTCTATCCTATTCAGTATTTTATTGAAAAAAAACCAGCATACTGGCACCATACTTATTTTGATTATTGTTTCTCAGCTGTTTGTAAATGTTGCAAAGCTTTATTTAAAAAACAATAATAAAATAAAAATAAAAAACTCTGCGCATGCGCATAGCTAGATCCAACGAATCGATGACTAAATTAATTGGCAACTATTTTAATAATCGATTTTAATCGATTAGTTGTTGCAGCCCTAATAATAATATAATATTAATTATTATTATCAGTTATTATATTATTTTATTATATTATATATACTATATAAAAATATATATTATTTTTACTTTGAACACGTAAATATGTAGATCAACTACAGATCTATCCGTCGATTAAAAGATTTTAATATTTATATTTATTTAAAAAAAACAGCCTGCATGGCAGCTTTGTGTTATTGGTATCAATATTGCATCTTTTTCACGTTACATTACACCTGTTTGCTCTTTTAATCCACTTTTTTGTGTTTTTTTTTTGTAAGACCAGTCTTCGTGTATTAGTTCTATCACATTATTTCTACGAAACAGAGAAAATAGGAGAAAACTAAACAAACAAACACTGCAGTACAAGCCACTTGTTCTTGTTCCCCGCCTCGCTGTTCTTTAATTCAAGTCAGTAAACCCTCACATGCCTCAAATATGTACAGAGTCCCCCAATAGTTCCAAAAGAATAGACAATATTTACATTCCTGTTCCAGGTTTGTCACAGTCCAACACGGCCAGCTCCGTGTTGTTCCGAGTCTCTGTGGCGACTTACCGTCGGCGCAGGTGTGCTCTCACTTGCCGTACGATACGCCTTTGCCTCGCCGTAGCCAGTCCCTCCAAGGCGACTGGGCCTTGTCCTGGCTGGCGTCCACGTCCACGCCCCAGGGGAAAGCGGCCTTGCTGGGATTGCGGAAGAAAGACGTGCCGTGCGGGGACGTCTTCTTCTGAGGTTGTTCCGACTGCTGCTGGCTCCTCAGCTGCTGGTTGATGACGATTTGGATGTCGTCCTGGGGAAAAAATCTGCATGTTATGTACTTTGTAGGCCAAAGACATTGGTACACACAAAATGTTGGGATTTGTGGGGCATATATATAATATACAGAACCCAAAAGCAGTGAAGTTGGCATGTTGTGTAAATGGTAAATACAAACAAAATGATTTGCAAATCATTTTCAACTTATATTCAATTAAATAGACTGCTAGGGCTTGGACTGGTCCTGGATCGAGCTTGGGCAGGTCTTGGATCAAAATAGATAACCCCTCGCGTCTCCTCCCATCGTACACAATGGAATTTTACAAGCCTTTGGCTTGGTGCAACAAAGACAGCCTCTTGTTTGTTCACTGGGAACTCAAGAGAACAGAAAGTTTTTTGATAATTTACATAACATTTTTCTGACAGTCACGTTGTGTAAATGGTAAATAAAAACAGAATACAATGATTTGCTCATCCTTTTCAACCTATATTCAATTGAATAGACTGCAAAGACAAGATACTTAACGTTCAAACTGGAAAACTTTTTTGCAAATATTAGCTCATTTGGAATTTGATGCCTGCAACATGTTTCAAAAAAGCTGGCACAAGTGGCAAAAAAGACGGAGAAAGTTGAGGAATGCTCATCAAACACTTATTTGGAACACCCCACAGGTGAATTGGGAACAGGTGGGTGCCATGATTGGGTATAAAAGCAGCTTCCATGAAATGCTCAGTCATTCACAAACGAGGATGGGGCGAGGGTCACCACTTTGTCAACAAATGCGTGAGCAAATTGTCCAACAGTTTGAGAACAACATTTCTCAACCAGCTATTGCAAGGAGTTTAGGGATTTCACCATCTACGGTCCGTAATATCATCAACTGACGCTTCCGTCAGTCTACCCCAGGGCAGTTGTGGCTATGAAAGTAGCTTACCACCACCAGGTGTGAATGAATGATGGGTTTTTAACATGTAAAGTGACTTTGGGTACTTAGAAAAGCGCTATATAAATCCCAGGTATTATTATTATTATTATTATTAAAAGGTTCGGAGAATCTGGAGAAATCCCTGCACGTAAGCGATTATATTAAAAACCGACATCAGTGTGTAAAGGATATCACCACATGGGCTCAGGAACACTTCAGAAACCCACCGTCAGTAACTACAGTTGGTCGCTACATCTGTAAGTGCAAGTTAAAACTCCACTATGCAAAGCGAAAGCCGTTTATCAACAACACCCAGAAACGCCGCCGGCTTCGCTGGGCCCGAGCTCATCTGAGATGGACTGATGCAAAGTGGAAAAGTGTTCTGTGGTCTGACGAGTCCACATTTGAAATTGTTTTTGGAAACTGTGGACGTCGTGTCCTCCGGACCAAAGAGGAAAAGAACCATCCGGATTGTTATAGGCGCAAATTTTGAAAAGCCAGCATCTGTGATGGTATGGGGGTGTATTAGTGCCCAAGACATGGGTAACTTACACATCTGTGAAGGCACCATTAATGCTGAAAGGTTCATACAGGTTTTGGAGCAACATATGTTGCCATCCAAGCAACGTTACCATGGACGCCCCTGCTTATTTCAGCAAGACGATGCCAAGCCAGGTCTTACAACAGCATGGCTTCGTAGTAAAAGAGTGCGGGTACTAGACTGGCCTGCCTGTAGTCCAGACCTGTCTCCCATTGAAAATGTGTGGCGCATTATGAAGCCTAAAATAGCACAACGGAGACCCCCGGACTGTTGAACAACTTAAGCTGTTCATCAAGCAAGAATGGGAAAGAATTCCACCTGAGAAGCGTCAAACATTGGTCTCCTCAGTTCCCAGTTTACTGAGTGATGTTAAAAGGAAAAGCCATGAAACACAGTGGTAAAAATGCCCCTTTTGCAATGTGTTGCTGCCATTTAATTCTAATTTAATGGTTATTTGCAAAAAAAATTATTAGTTTCTCAGTTGGAACATTAAATATCTTGTCTTTGCAGTCTAATCAATTGAATATAAGTTGAAAAGGATTTACAAATCATTGTATTCTGTTTTTATTTACGACTTACACAAGGCGCCAACTTCGCTGGTTTTGGGTTTTGCATATTGTGGTGCAGTTCATAAAAACGTACTCCTAAATTGCTCCAACGTACGTCGAGTAAGGCTCCCCTTTTCTGAAAAATGCCCTAGCTCGATGCTAATATACGTTGCTATGCATTAGCGAGTTTACATGCCAACTCCAAATTTGTGAAGGAAAACTACAACTCAGAGGCACGTTACAACCAAACAGCTGGTGCGTAGTAAGTACAATACTTACAGTATTAACACTTTTTAGGGCGCAACAAAAGACTGACGTGACTCGCCGACACACCATAAACTCCATCGAACGTCTTGGACTTGCTACTGTAATTAAGACTCAGAAATGATACATCAACTGGGCAGCAGTGATCGTAATCTGCTCATTTCTTAAATGTTACAAAAAAAAAAATTAGATTTTATCAACAAAAAAAAAGTTTTATTTATTAACACGAACAAAAGTACTGAACAATTCGTACTGGTATCGAGTCCCAGGTATCGGGAATTGGTACCGTATCGGTTCAAATGTGAACGGTCCCTAGCTGTAATACACAAGACACTTAATATAGGCCAAAAATATGACTACAACTGTCTAGATGTGTGCCTTTGCTAGTGTCGTTGTTGCGTACAACTCGTGATGTGTATGCATACTTTTATGGTAGGTTAGTTTGGGTACATGTCGATTTTTAAGATGTTAATGAATGTATATTTGTCCATTTTTAATGAATGATAGACAAACGTGATAGTTCATTGTGTTGGCTGAGGGGTGTAGTTCATTGCAATGGCCAGTAGATGGCAATGTTGTTATAGTGGGAAAGTTAAGAGTTGGTATTGCAAACAAACTTAATGTTTTGTTATTTTAATAAATGCGCTAAAATAAGAGTTGAAAGTGATTATTGATTTATTTCCCCTTTTTCTGCATCGATGAACGTGTGGAAGGAGAGCTTAGAGTCCGAATGTAGGAGATGAGTTTAGCAGACTGACAATTTAAATAACAACATATTAATATTGCTGTTATTTTTATTGGTCGGCTACTGAGAGGTTGGAGGGGGGGGGGGGGAATGGTTTGGGGGGGGTGTAGTAAAAAAAATTTTAAAAATTTTTTTTTTGTCATAAAGAAATACAATCATGTGTGCTTACGGACTGTATCCCTGCAGACTGTATTAATTTATATTGATATATAATGTATATATTGTGTTTTTTATGTTGATTTAATTTTAATATATATATATATATATATATTTTTTTTTTTTTTTTTTTTTTTACATTTCTTGTGCGGCCGCGGCCCGGTGGTTGGGGACCACTGATTTAGAACATATCATAATCTGTTTATGCAATCAAAGTTGCTCAAATTTGATGATCTTGTTAAATATAATACATTAATAATCTTATATAAAGCATTAAACAAATTATTGCCGTCTAATCTACAATGTTTTTTTATAAGACGAGTGCAACAACTTGTACCGGAAGTAGCGTGACGTCACAAGTTAAAAGGCTCCTAATATTTCCCCATTGTTTACACCAGCAGCGAGAGCGATTCGGACCGAGAAAGCGACGATTACCCCATTAATTTGAGCGAGGATGAAACATTTGTGGATGAGGAACGTGAGAGTGAAGGACTAGAGTGCAGTGCAGGACGTATCTTTTTTCGCTCTGACCGTAATTTAGGTGCAAGGGCTCATTGGATTCCACACTTTCTCCTTTTTCTATTGTGGATCACGGATTTGTATTTTAAACCACCTCGGATACTATATCCTCTTGAAAATGAGAGTCGAGAACGCGAAATGGACATTCACAGTGACTTTTATCTCCACGACAATACATCGGTGAAGCTCTTTAGCTACTGAGCTAACGTGATAGCCTCGTGCTTAAATGCAGATAGAAACAAAAGAAATAAACCCCTGACTGGAAGGATAGACAGCAGATCAACAATACTACCAAACCCTGGACATGTAACCACACAGTTAATGCTGTGCCGCCTGTCGAAGCCTAGCAATGCTGTTGCTAACGACGCCATTGAAGCTAACTTAGCTACGGGACCTCGTCAGAGCTATGATAAAAACATTAGCGCTCCACCTACGCCAGCCCTCATCTGCTCATCAACACCCGTGCTCACCTGCGTTCCAGCGATCGACGGCGCGACGAAGGAATTCACCCGATCATCGATGCGGTCGGCGGCTAGCGTCGGATAGCTCGTCTGCTATCCAACTCAAAGTCCTCCTGGTTGTGTTGCTGCAGCCAGCCGCCAATACACCGATCCCACCTACAGCTTTCTTCTTTGCAGTCTCCATTGTTCATTAAACAAATTGCAAAAGATTCACCAACACAGATGTCCAGAATACTGTGGAATTTTGCGATGAAAACAGAGCTTTTTGTATTGTGATACAATGTGTCCGAATACTTCCGTTTCAACCATCGACGTCACGCGCAAACGTCATCATACATAGACGTTTTCAACCGGAAGTTTCCCGGGAAATTTAAAATTGCACTTTATAAGTTAACCCGGCCGTATTGGCATGTGTTGCAATGTTAAGATTTCATCATTGATATATAAACTATCAGACTGCGTGGTCGGTAGTAGTGGCTTTCAGTAGGCCTTTAACGTGGGCAGAGTTATTATAGTGTTCCCAATGTTAAAAAGGATACAGCCATTGTTTACAAATTTGGTAAATAAATAACCCAAAAATGTATATTTTGTTGTTTTCTTACTGTACCGAAAATGAACCGAACCGTGACCTCTAAACCGAGGTACGTACCTGAACCAAAATGTTTGTGTACCGTTACACCCCTAGTGAAATTCCATAATCTCCTACGGCACACCAGACTGTATCTCACTGTGGTTGGAAAACACAGTGACAACATTGTGAGAAGGTTGGACCAGCAAAGGAATCCTTACCTGCCAGACTTCCAGTTCCTGCGAGAGCTCCAGTTTACGCTGGATGGCCTCTAATAACTGATTGTTCAGAGACATCATGTCATTTTTACTGCGCACCAGCTCCGCTTCCATCAGGTTCTTCCTGCCACACATCACATGACAAATACATTCAAGACTTCTCCGGCACTAGAGACCAACGGAAGAAGTTCATACGGGTTACGGGGAGGACTGACTTGGCGATGGCGTCATCTCGGTCTCGGATGGCCTGCTGGATTTCGGCGTTCTCCTGCTGCAGCCTGGAGTCCTGCAGAGAAGCAGCAAGTTTGTTGTTTTATTCCTTCCTTCTCAGGGCACTGAATTGGTATGGTCCAAATGTAATCGGTACCCATCCCTAGTTGTGTGTGTGGTGTGTTGATACCATCATAACACACCACACACATAACCAATAAAACTATTCACAGACAAAATAATCTATTCGGATTCAGAAAATCTTTATCCCAGAATCTAGATAGGACATCTCTAGTCCGTGGACCAGGTGCAGTATTTATCCTCTACAAGAGGAGACATACCCAGACAAGTATGGTTTCGCTCTATTACGATACAAGGAAGTGAGACCTCTGCCAGCACAACAACAGTCGTTAGGATGGAAATCAGCCTCGTTAACATTCCAGCCGGTTGTCTCAATGATGCCAGCAACTAATCAGTGGTTTTTGCAAATATATGAATAAATATGATCGGAGTCTCCAAAGGGAAGGTGACAATAATTGAGAAGGACTACTTTGTGGAACACAGTTCAGGCATCGTGAGATACAAAACCCAAAACCAGTGAAGTTGGCAGGTTGTGTAAATACAAACAGAATACAATGATTTGCAAATCCTTTTCAACTTATATTCAATTGAATAGACTGCAAAGACAAGATATTTAATGTATTTAACTACATTTTTTTGGCAAATAATCATTAACTTGGAATTTAATGGCAGCAACACATTACAAAAAAGTTGTCACAGTGGCATTTTTACCACTGTCTTACATGGCCTTTCCTTTTAACAACACCCAGTAAACCTTTGGGAACTGAGGAGACCAATTTTTGAAGCTTTTCAGGTGGAATTCTTTCCCATTCTTGCTTGATGTACAGCTTAAGTTGTTCAACAGTCCGGGGGTCTCTGTTGTCGTATTTTATGCTTCATAATGGGCCACACATTTTCAATGGGAGACAGGTCTGGACTACAGGCAGGCCAGTCTAGGCTGTTGTAACTCGTGGCTTGGCATTGTCTTGCTCAAATAAGCAGGGGCGTCCATGATAACGTTGCTTGGATGGCAACATATGTTGCTCCAAAACCTGTATGTACCTTTCAGCATTAATGGCACCTTCACAGATGTGTAAGTTACCCATGTCTTGGGCACTAATACACCCCCATACTATCACAGATGCTGGCTTTTTGAACTTTGCGCCTATAACAATCCGGATGGTTCTTTTCCTCTTTGGTCCGGAGGACACGACGTCCACAGTTTCCAAAAACAATTTGAAATGGGGACTCGTCAGACCACAGAACACTTTTCCACTTTGCATCAGTCCATCTCAGATGAGCTCGGGCCCAGCGAAGCCGGCTGCGTTTTTGGGTGTTGTTGATAAATGGCTTTCGCTTTGGATAGTAGAGTTTTAACTTGCACTTACAGATGTAGCGACTAACTGTAGTTACTGACAGTGGTTTTTGAAGTGTTCCTGAGCCCATGTGGTGATATCTTTTACACACTGATGTCAGTTTTTGATCCAGTACGCCTGAGGTATCGAGGGTCACGGCCTTGCTGCTTACGTGCAGTGATTTCTCCAGATTCTCTGAACCTTTTGATGATATTACGGACCGTGGATGGTGAAATCCCTAAATTTATTGCAATAGCTCGTTGAGAAATGTTGTTCTTAAACTGTTTGACGATTTGCTCACGCATTTGTTCTCAAAGTGGTGACCCTCGCCCCATCCTTGTTTGTGAATAACTGAGCATTTCATGGAAGCTGCTTTTATACCCAATCATGGCACCCAATTAGCCTGTTCACCTGTGGGATGTTCCAAATACGTGTTTGATGAGCATTCCTCAACTTTCTCAGTATTTATTGCCACCTTTCCCAACTTCTTTGTCACGTGTTGCTGGCATCAAATTCCAAATGAGCTAATATGTGCAAAAAATAACAAAGTTTACCAGTTGGAATGTTAAGTATCTTGTCTTTGCAGTCTATTCAATTGAATATAAGTTGAAAAGGATTTGCAAATCATTGTATTCTGTTTTTATTTACCATTTTACACAACGTGCCAACTTCACTGGTTTTGGGTTTTGTAGAGAGGCTGCATTGATAGCACCCACATGAGGGATCT